>NC_142129.1:69365098-69668128 GCF_024610735.1 Ursus americanus
TTTTTCACTTAAAAATAACGGTCTCCACATCTCAGCAGACATGGATTGAGTTCATTCTTTTTTAAAGGCTGCATGATATTCCATTTTGTGCTTTTATCATGTCACATATTTTAGGTTTTCTCTTTATTTTTGGCATTTCAAAACATAGCCAGAAGTAGAGAGAATGGAGTAATAAACTCCACACATTATCACCCAGCTTAAAAATATCCACATTTTGCTTAATTGTATTCCTTATTGTTAGAATTATGACCTATTTTCAAATGATAGAAGACACACTTGGGGACTCATTGGTCGAGGCTGTAAAAGGGACATATATAGCCACAAATTGACTTTCTGAACTATATGTACTGATGCTAAAGTATTTTTTCCACGTAATTTAGGATACCTATTTGATAAAAACGTACAATTTAGGTAGCTAATTCTTCTTTCTTTTCTTGAAGTACTTGGTGATGGATGTACAGCTCATGGTAGGAGGGCGCCACCATCACTCTGATCTGGACCCTGAAGAGTATGTTTTTGCTGCCCTGAACATCTACTTGGACATCATCAACCTTTTCCTTTTTATTTTGCAACTGATTGGACTGGCACGGTAGTCATATGGCCAAGACTGGTTCGTGTTGAAAAGAGGGAAGGAGGGATGCCTATGACATGTTGCCAGGCTCAGACAAGCGGAGGTTACCACTTCATAAGCCTTTTATTAAAAAGATATTTAAAAATGCTTATTTTTTTGTCAAATGAAACCAAGCATTCAGTAGATGGTAGCTGTAGCTGTGATATTTTTAGTTCCATTGTCACACTGCAAAACTTTCTGGGGGACACTTCTGATTTTTATAAATTCAAAAGATGAGTATCATACTTACGTACTAACAAACACTTGTAAGATGTCCATAACATTGTTTGAGTTTTCCAGGCAGTCTTTAAAGTTGTAAACAACATCTCTGTACATGAATAAATTTGATTACAGAAACCTATATTTACCCCTTCTCTTTTATTGGACATCCTGTGGACGTTCTTGAATATTTTGGCATCTGACTTATTATTTTTTTTAAAGAGTAAGATAAACTTAAGAATTCTGCCTTTCCCTATGTCCCAGGGTCAGACTGGAGAGAATAATAGCCTCTACCTAGTAGGGGTTAGAGAGAATTAACAGAGTTAATGTACATAGAGGGTTCAGGATAGAGTATTAGCTATATTGCCACTGTCCCACCTATATTTCTGGGCTTAACTCAGCGACCACCACCTCTGATTGTCTGGATCAACTAAGAAAATTATTTTAATTGTGATAAAATAGACACATAACAAAATTTACCATCTTAACTATTTTTAAGTGTACAGCTTGGTAGTGTTAAGTACATTCACAGTATTGTGCAACAAATCTCCAAAATGTTTCATCTTGCAAAACTGAAACTCCATACCCATTGATCAACAACAAGTCTCAACATTCTCCATGACTTACTTATCTGTATCTTATATACCTGGTTTGATTATGTTCCTGAAGATCATAGATTAGGCAGATCTTCATATCCCTCGTGGAGTCTCACACCTTGTTGGTGTGAGATGCTTGATGAGAAAATTTTCACTAAGATATAAATGTTCACACTTCCAAATCCATTCAAAGGAACCTATGGCTACATCCTTGCCTCACCTGTTTCTATTCCAAGTGCTGGTCCAGCCGGTCTCTGGTGTTTGCCTCAGCAAGAAGCATGTACGTCACGTCTGCAGGATGAGCAAAGGCACGAAGCAGACCCGCTCCTGGTGTGCTTCAGGTGGTTCAGGGAGGCAGCTGGAGAGAAGAGATTTATGTAGAGGGACGGTTATGCCAGATGATGGAGGACCTCAACTTTCAGGCTCAGGACTTCAGACCTTTATCTTGTAGGCGTAAGATTTTGATAGCAGTATCACGGTGAAGGCACTGCTTTAGGAGAATTAGTCTGGTCATTGAGGGTGGGTTAGGGTAGAGAAGGGAGGTGTTAGAGAGGGAGGCTGTATGAGAGATAATGCAATCACATACCCTGAAGGCACTAAAGGACAGACCTAGGATGATAAATGGGGTGGAATGAGTCAATCATATGTGATCATGATAATGGTCAGAAAAGGTGGATGGAAGTTGATGTCTGATTGGATGACTCTCCAGGGCAGGGGAGAAATAGGGATGTCCCAGATTTTACTGTGGGTAATTGTCACTTACTAAAAATAAAGTCATCTTAAGAAAGAGGGAAATGGCTTGGGGGTTGTGATGTATAAAAGTAGGTTTAGATATTTTGAATATGTGGAAACAAGAGATGTGAATCTGGCAGAGTTTCAAGAGCTGAACCTTGGGGCCAGAGGTAATTGGGGGCCATCGCAGGCGAGAAATGAGGCAGGGAGAACAGATGAAACAGGAATGACATACATAGGGGAGTCCAAAGACCAAATTTCAGAAATGCCCATAATTAGTAGATGGAAGGAAGAGAAAGAATATGGGTCATGAAAACAACAGTGAGAGCGTAACATTATAGAGGTTGGCAGAGCCTTTTAGGAAGGCGTTGGTGAGGTGTAGCTATAATTCACTTAGGGCTGTGATGTCTCAGACCCTTGAGAACACACAACACCTACACCCAAAAGGTCAAGCGAGTCACAATAAAAGCAAGAGCAAGCCCAGTGGATTTGACAATGACTGGATCACTGATTTGGAGGGGCAGAGAGGACAGAGTCCAGACTTCATGGAGGCAGGAATTGTTGTGGAAGGGGAGGCCAGACCCAAGAGAAGTCTGGTTATTTCACCTCTGGAAGGAGAGAAACAGCAGGGGCAGGCAAAGGTTGTGCATTTTTTACTTTTTGGTTTTTCACTCTTCCAGATAGGGGACATTTTGGGCATGTTTGAAGGCAGAAGGAAATGAAGGTACTAGAAACGGAGAAAAATCCTAGTGAGTAGGGATAGGAAAAGGGATGGCCTCAGACAGGCCCAGAGCCCTTTTTTCCAAAATTGGAGAGAAGGATTGGAACATTTACCTGTGGCTCCTCTTTTGAGATGGAGGGGAGATGTGAAGCAGAGGAAGTACGGTCTGCAGAGACTGTGCTGAGGAGATCAGGACTCAGAAAACAGCGGAGGAGGGTTAATCTGGCTGCCAGGGGTTGTGCATTCAGGAGTCAGCCTTAGAGGACTGGGAAAAGGCCTTCCTCATTTATTGAAAGTATTAGAGAAAGGAAGGCTGTGAATAAGGCAAATGAACTTTCCCAAATAGACACGATCAAGAGCAAAGAGTTCTAGTTTGGGAAACTTGCAAACAACAGTGGATTATAATTCTGAGATGACTTCAGATCACGATAGCATAATTCTTTCATGATCAACCGGAAATGGATCAATTGGCCAATGGTTTAGATTTAGGTGAGCGTTGCCTGTACAGTATGTTTTTGATGCTATGGCATTGCAAATTAGACAAATGGAATAAAATAAAATAGAATCAGATTGAAAAATCAAGGGTGTGGGAATAAAAAGCTTACTTGGGAAGGAAGTTTGATTCCTTCCATTGAGGAGGTTAGTCTTGGTTCTCCGGAGGTCCAAAGTTAATCATAAACTGGCTAATGTGGAGTTGAAGTGAACCTGACTGGGCAAAATAATTTGCAAATCCCACCTATTTTTTGCCAGGGCCAGACCTTTCTCTTGAAGCTTTTCTAGGACTCCTTTCTATCTTAACCATTGCTTTAGAATGTTTCTGCCATTTCTTTGTCTCCTAAAGGAAAACCAGGTGCCAGTAGGGGCAAATTTTGTTGGCTGAACTTTCAAAGTGCAACTCTGCAATTCTTAGTCATGGTGTATGTCTCTCAAATTGCTGCAAGCCAAGTCCCAGACACCCAGAAGACCCTTGCCTACCCTCCCCTTTCCCCAAATTGTAGCCAATTGGAGAGATGTAGAACTGAGGGGAGCCTGGAGGTAACAGTGGACTTTATGGTCAGTTAGAATCTCCAGGCGTTTGCTGAGCCAAATTCCTCTGCCTTCTTTCCAGTGATTCTAGAACTCCAAAAGCTACCACTTGTACAAAGGGAGGTAGGTTCCTGACCTGAGATTAACCTGTTACTGCCACAGAAGTTAAGAGATGCCCAATGTGGGGAGAGCTTTGCTGGAGAAAGAAAACAGACTGAGCCTACATCAGAAACTATATAGTAAACAAAACAACACAGAAAAACTTTGAACTGGATCTTGACCAAAATGAAGATTAAAGGTCATACCATGTAAAGACTCTTATGGAGATCTTATGGGGTGGGGGGGAAAGCAGGCCTGCTTTGGAGAAGGTGCTTACAGGGAAAATACTATCAAGATATTAAATGCCCTGGTACCTCCTTGTAATACAAACATTATATATATGGACAGTTCATTTATACCAGAGTTCAGCAAACTAAGGCCCCTGAACCAAATCTAGTCTGTTTTTATAAATAAAGTTTTATTAGAACATAGCCACAGCCATTCATTTACTTGTTGGCTATGAATGCTTTTGTGCTACAACAGCAGAATGGAATAGTAGCCACAGAGACTGTATGGCCTGCAAAGTCTGAAATATTTACCAGCTGGATTTTTACAGAAAAATTTGCCAACCCATTGTTTACATGATTAATACGTTAAGATCCCAATAGATGAATCTAGAATCATAGTATGTTTGAAGTAATATCATCGAACTATAAAAGCTATCATAAATTGCTTTGGGAAGTATGTTTTTGGTAACTACCGGATATGCATAGTTGAATTTTTGAGAATTCTGCTATGTATAATATATAGATGCAGGGAATGCTTCTGTCTATTTTCTCTTACTAATATAGCACCTGGCAAGTCTAGGAAATTTTTGGTTTCAAGTTCTACAGAATTGACTTTATAGAAATCATTATAATACTTAATATAGTAATTACGTAGAGTAAATTTTATCTCAAGCAATCTATTTGCTCCCAGGAAGCCTTTTGAGTCTGAACCCTTTCAATATTTGGCATGCAAACAAGAAGGGACCATTTCCAGCATGGAAGAATTGTGCAGGGGTAGGATGGGGGAAATTAGATGGCCTCTTCTGGTCTCTCTAGAATGATTTACCATAGAGCTTCGTTTCTAGATTTAACTGAATTTACAGATCTCAAGTAAGACATTTGAATTTTAAGTACAAACACTACAGGCACGTACACCTGACTTTTTGGTAACCTGTTGTTTCAGATTAGCTCTACCTGCATTACTTTAGTAGAGTTTCTAGTTGTGTTTATAATCTCTGATTACTTAGCGGCAAAGTCCTGAAGATGGGCATAACCTCTAAGATATGAACAAGTAGAAGAGAAAGGGACTTTAAAGCCACTCAGCAAAAAAATCTGGGAGGAACCCTCTAAAGCTCCTGGATACATTAACAAACACTGCCATGTGTGTACCTGTCAAGGCTGTGATACCCGAGTCCTGGTGAATTAATTCCATAAAAGATGAAAATTCAGCTAGGAAGCTTAAGTTTTGCATACTCTCCTGGCATCAAGAAAACCTTCCTGCATGTAACAGGGACAGGCCAGCTGATTTCTTTTTTAAATTTCTGCTGTCCCAGCACCACATCAGGCATTTCCAATGTCTCAGCAATGTTCCCAACCACACACAGCCTACTGCGAGTCTTCTGTATGTGTTGTTACATAGTGGTGACTTGATTAAAAGAAATTCTGATACATCCATGACAATCTTTTTACTTCTGCATTTAGTAAGGACTCTAAGCTCACCTCTTGGCATCAGTCTATCTGATGAGATTAATTTACTACCATTATTAGAAATTCGTCTTTTGAGAAGAGTCCCCAGTTTGAAAATCTGTCAGGAGTGACCTCAAATCCAATGATGTGTAGCACCTTTGTACAACTTAGGATGTCCATGACGGGGTAGTGGAAACTTACAGGAAAGGAAACAGGAGAATCCATAGAATTCAGGTTATACTTTCTATAATGCCCACAAATGTGGGGCTATCTATAATTTATTTTTAACTGCTGTTCTTGTATTATCCCAAATGGGTATTCCCTCCTCTAGCTGTAGACAGGGTTTGAGGAGCACGTGTATCTATCTACATACAAACGGGTCTTGGTGAAACTACTCATGTTAAAGGCTATTGCATAGTTAGCCTTGTTCTTTTTAAAATCGGTATGCCACTTGGCACTCAGAGGCTCAAAAGAATGTCAATGGCCAAAACGTCTGTGGCATGAACTTGACACTACCGTCAAGAACAAATATTGGCAGTTCCAGTATATTTACTTAATCAAAGTCTTTGAAACAAATCCACTGCTGAAGATCCCATCGATGGATCCCAAGTTGCAGCACTACTGACAGCTCATAAGATAACCTTTTATTTATCCGATTATTGCTCTAAAGATGCAGTCAGCAAACCATAGCCTGCATGCCAAATTTGGCCTATATATATATTTTAAAACTTTTTATTTTGAAATAATTACAGATTCACAGGACGTTACAAAGAAAATGTAAAGAGGCCCTGTGCACTCTTTACCCAGTTTCCCCCAATGGTTCTTACATAACGTACAATATCAGAACCAGGCAACTGACATTAGTACAATATGTAGTTCTGTGATTTTACCACACGTGTAGATTCATGTAGACAGCATAACCAAGACAGACCATTCCATCACCACAAAGATGTCCCGTGTGCAACCCCTTTATAGCCACACACACCTCTCCCTGCCCCCCACCATCCCTCACCCCTGACCACCACTCATTTGTTTGCATCTCTATTTTGTCATTTCAAAAAATGTTACATAAATGGAATCATACAGTAGGTGACATTTTGAGATTGGCTTTCTTCACTCAGCGTGCCTTTGGGATCCATCCCAGTTGTTGCACATCGTGTCAGTTGTTCATCCCTTCATTGCTGAGTAGCATTCCCTAGTATGGAGAGACCACAGTTAGCCGTTCCTCTACTAGAGGGCATTTTGGTGGATTCCAGTTTCTACAAAAGCTGCTATGAATAATTATGTACAGGTTTTTCTGTGGACATGTTTTTCACTTTCCCTCCAGGAGAGCAAGTGCTGGGTCCTCTAGTAAATAGATGCTTGGTTCTTAAAGAAACTACCCAATTATTTTCCAGGGTGGCTGTGCCATCACATTCCCGCCAGCAGTGCCTGGGTGATCCAGTTTCTCTGCATGCTTGCCAACATTTGGTGTTGATGCTTTCTATTTTTGCCAGTTGTTTAGGCATGTAGTCTGCCTTATTGTTATTTTAATTTATATTTCCTGGCAGATAGTGATGTTGAACTGTTCATGTGCTCATTTGTTAGCCATGTATCTTCTTCAGCAAAATGACTCTTCATGCCTTTTGTCCATTTTATACTGGATTGTCTTTTTACTGTTGAGTTTTGACAGTTCTTTATATATTCTAGATATGTGGTCTGCAAATCTCTCAGTCTGCAGCTTTTCACCTTCACAAGGGTCTTTTGCGAAGTGCTCAATTTTGATGAGGTCCAATTTATCAATGTTTTCTTTTTTGGATCATGCTTCTGGTATCAAGTGGAAGAATTCTTTGCTTAATCTGGATCATGAAGGTTTTTCTACTATGTTTTTTTTTTCTTGAAAGTTCTATATTTACACTTAAATTTGTGATCCATTTTAAATTTTATGTAAAGTGTGAGGCTTAGGTAGACATTCATATTTTTGCCCATTTTAAAACCAATTGTTCCGGCACCATTTGTTGAAAAAAACCATCCTTTCTCTATTTACTGCTTTTGTACCTTTTTCAGTCAGCTGATGGTATCTGTGTGGGGCTGTTTTAATTCTCCATCTTCTGTAGATCTATGTGTCTATCCTTCCACCAGTATCACAGTCTTGACTACTGTAGTCTTGAAATTGAGAATGATTCCTCCCACTTAATTTTTCTTTTTTCAAAATAGTTTTTAGCTTTTCAGCTATCTTAGTCCCTTTGCCTTTCCATATAAATTTTAGAATTGTGTTATCTATAGCTTACAAGAAAATTCTGCAGGGGCTTGGTAAAAATTGCTGCCAAGCAATTGAACCAAGTGCAGGCATTCTGCGAACTGAGACCCCCCACTAAGCCCATGTGACATTGCTTCAGGCAGTGAAGTTGGGCTCAAAATATCTCCTGAAGGGGTAGTTACTAATTTTTTTCATGTAAAATTGAGATACTTACTGTGGTCAGGCTAGCTGTGCTCTCAAATATACCTTTTCTAACATCATTTCTATTTGACTTGCAAGGCCTTCTAGGCCCAGGTTAATTTTCTAAATACAGCTGACTCACTCCAAATTGGAGATGTCACAGCGGTGAGTCACAAGGCCTCTATGAGGCAGGCATTCAGTTTCAACAAGAGCCTAGGAGCCGGTTAATAGTGGAATTTCTCCAAAATGGGTGTACTTGGCGGCTGCATCAGACAGGTGGCAATGTTGTGCTGGGAAACGGCCTGAGTACTTTAACCAAAGGAGTGTGTTCCGTTTCTCCTCCAGGGTTCTTTATTGTTTCTGCTGGACCACTGGAGAGGGGAGGACAAGGAGGCTAATTGGGGAGTGATTTACATGCCCCACTGTCACTTCTCTACACATGGCAATCCTTGAATGGGAGAAACCCCATGGAAATTATGAGATAGGTACTTCTGGGCACATAACACATCAGTTCCGATAGAGTTTGGATTTGGAAGCTGTGACATTACATTGAATCACCCAAAGGGCCCCACTCACAAGGGAAGCCTACCTTCTCTGCTGCGGGGCTCGTTCAAATGCCTTTCCCCGCTGAGGAGTATAAAATGTGTGAGTCAGGAGCTACCGCAGGTGCCATACGGGTGCCGAATCCTGCTACCCCCCAACCAAGAGGGTAGGAAACCTGAGGAGGTGGAGGAGGCTAGCCTGTGGGGAGGGAACTTAACTGTTAGTTTTTTTCTCCTTTAGCCTCTTGCTCCAGGCTCAGTGGCCCAACTACCTCTCCCATGGCAGTGGTGATGCCTGTTAGCATCCAGAGAGAACCAGAGCCAGGAGCTTCTTTCTTCTCCACACCCACCCAGCAGTCTTTGGCACCTCTGTCACTCCAGCACTTCACACCTTGTCATTGTTGCCAGCTGTGAGGGCCACCTGCTCTGCATGCACTTTTGCATGTGAACAGTGCCACGACTGCTTGCAGCCCAACCAAATCAACTTCTAAAGTTTTTGGTCCACCCAAATCTCTCAATCAAAAAGCAAGGCTCTTATCGCTGATACTATTTATTTTATGTTTGGGGACTCCTTGATTCAGGAACTATATCTGCCTTTCTGATAGTTAACAGGTATTGCTGATTCCTTGGCATGAAAATATTCCTTCCTCTGCCTGCCTGCAGGAGTCACCAACCATCAAGGCACCATTTGGGCAGCTTGTTTCAATCCTAGCTTTTCTGGCTAAGCCTTTAAACATTAGTTCAACTTCTGTTCAGCAATAAGTAGGACAGTGGGAACCCCTACTCTCCCCCTTACCCCTCATCTGTCACTTGGGGGAAAGCATTCACTACCAGATAGATTCCAGGGAGTCTTATATTCCCAAATTTGACCCACGGTTCCTCTTCCAGAAAAATCATGTCTCTGTCAGCATTCCATCCCCACTGCCAAAACTGTCAGGTCTGGGATTTGATTTTACCCTATCCGTAAGAACCAGTAAGCAAGCTGGCCTGTCACGGTATTATGGATGATGACAGAAGACACAAGACTCTCGGGTCAGAGGCCAAGGATTTTACTTAGCATTCATGACACAACCTGCAGAATGAACACCAGCATGTTTGTGGCAGTTCCCCTGTCCTTAGTTCCACAGGGCAATGCAACGGGCCCGGACGGATGCCGAGCATGCAGCTGGAACACTGAGAGTGAGGAATACACTGCTTTTACAGCGTACCTGCTTCCTGTCCTCAAGGTTACTAACAACATAAATTCTGGGAAATACCCAGGCAAAACTGTCGTCAGGCCTTACAGTCTTGGGACACCCAGCAAACCGTGTGGGCGCAGAAGAGGTGCAAGAGAACTGGCCTGTCTTGTCTGACAATTAGCCTTTCCTATGTTGTGTTCTGTTTTGTCCATGTATGCATCTCTTGTGCTCTCTGTAAACTGATGCCTTGTGTGGGCTAGGCCCTTGTTCAAAAGTTTGCGCACTTCTCACAGTTTGTCAGCCACCTGTCAGTCGTAAGTGGAACAGACAGCTAAAGAAAACTTTCTGGTCCATCTTTCTTTAAGAACTATGATGACTGCCTGTTCCTAAAATAAGGATGGTCACTCCATAATCTAGAAAGAGCCACTTCCATTTTTCTAGAAAGACATCTATTGTGGTGAGAGGGTGATGGCTGACAAGGCAGTAACGTACTGTTGCTAAGGAAAAGACCCAGTGATTATCCTGATGGCCCAATGCTGAGATAATACCACTCAGCCCCAGCGCAGAGCACATGACAATTTTTTTCCTATCGAGTTTTTATTTCAGCCTAAAAAAAAACTCCCCAAATTTGTTAGATTCCAAGATTTTACTCTTCAGAGATACACTAACTATAACTGTTTTAAGATTACAAGCAAACTTCAGTAAGTCTCAGGTTTTAATTCACGACAGGTAAACAACAGTATTTGAGGACTAAAAGGAGAACAAAAATGAGATCAGTGGCTGCAGTAAACAACATTTGAAGAATAATTCAGCAGATGGACATTAGTGGTTAAGCTTCAGATCCACACAATGAAAAGCATAAATACAATGACATGACTAAGTGGTTATCACCGGCAGACTCCACGAAACCTGAAGTTCGGATGCAAAGGGCTGTTTCGGTAACTCAGAAGGGACAGAATAATAAAATGGTGGTGTTTCTATTCATAGGGCATACAAAATTTTTCCTGCCCTAAGCAATTTCACAAAATACATCAAAATTCTTTTTCCTGTGTGTTTCTATCGGAGATTTCAAGGAAAAATCATAACACTTTTCTCCTGAAAGCTACAGTGATGAAAATAAAAGGAGCACTGAAGTCACAATGTTTTAACACATTGTCATGCAGTGTTTTAGAGTTTATCTTTGGGGTATAAAATACTCAGGAAATGGGCTAGTGTAAAAATGTAAGAACCAAATTAATCCCATTATATCGGAGGGAATTTAATTTGAAGAAAATCAGCTTCCTGACTTGGTTAAAACAAAGTCTATAATGTAATGAGACAAAAGTGAAGTAGTTTAAGTAATAAATGTTTAATCAAAGAATTTTACATATTATTAACAGCATTCATTTGGCCAAACATCTACACGTTTGTAGAATCCTACTGTATATAAAGTGGGAATGTATCAAGTATAGACTATGAAAGTGCAAATAACAAGTCAAGGTTAGAGTAATTTTTTTTTTTTTACATTATAAAATTAACTTGTTTACAAAATAGGCTTTGCCAAACTTTATTTCTGAATTGTAAAGTCAATGACTGTGTTGTTTTTAAAATATGTACCAAGGAAATACAAATTGAATAATGATCATTTTTCATGCTCAGGAGATAACAGCACAGAAACAAAGGGTACTGCACAAGGTGCAAGGAGCCGGAACCCACCACATACACTGTCTTCACATGGACCACTCTTTCTCACCTTATTGCAGCTTTGCAAGACGCTTCAATGTGATACAAAGACTCTTTCTACTGAAAAATTACAACTTGGTCTAAAAACTGATTGGTGTCAATATTTTTAATCCAAAATAAATTTGTAAAAAAATCCTTTAATGGACTGTTTCAGTTTAATATACAGTAATACACTGTAGACAAAGTTAATATTTTCCCCAACTAATTTAATGGGGATTGACATTGATGTTTCTGATAACTGGGGAAATAAAAGCTAACATGGACCTTTGATATCCATGGCATAGGAGCAATGCACATACAGTTTATTCCAAGGGAAACTGGGGAATTAAGTACCCTAATATAATGTCCTAGCCATATGAATTTGAAGGACAGAATTTGAAAAGCAGGTTCTGGAGAAAAAAAAATTAATCAAAAACCGTAATCACAACTCACATGGATATCAATACTAATATAACCTTTTACCCAGCCCAGGACTTGCCTGTACACACTCAGTACTGAAATTTTGGTA
This sequence comes from Ursus americanus, assembly GCF_024610735.1. Taxonomy (NCBI): domain Eukaryota; kingdom Metazoa; phylum Chordata; class Mammalia; order Carnivora; family Ursidae; genus Ursus; species Ursus americanus. The sequence continues at coordinate 69,377,144 of NC_142129.1, forward strand.
TCTGTAGATTTCTGGTAAGAATCTGGCAAAACATTAAATGGAGTATGGCATATCTATTTTGTTTGTGTTATGCTAGTTTTGGTAATATGTAAGTAAAACAGCCATTCCAACAGTTTACTCTAGTTTTAATTACACACTGTACCATTGTATCTTAATTACAACTATGACCAGTATTTTCTTCACAGTAATACACTGATAACTAGGAAGTTGATTTTTTTCAACACTAAACAGTAATCACACAGCAAATGAGTATTGTGCAATAGAACAAACACATGTCAGCATTTGCTATTTAGGCAAACAAACTGATTAAACATTTTAGTTGTTATATTTACTGTAAAGGCAAGGCCATGGGTGGTTTTATGGAGGTCTTTGCAATTCATAGCATAGTTACTTCAGAAGAGACACTGGAATTTGAATTACTCACTTATTTAACTGGCAACTATCCATTTAGTTAGGCAAAGGCACGGTAACATGTTGCGCAGGATGTTTTATTGAATTTTTTAATAATTGTGGGATTTACTATAACTCATGAAAACTCCACTTTTTTTCTATTTTATAAAACACTTACCATTAAAAGTAATTGCACCCATTAGTAATTAGAATGCACTGTAAAAGTGTGAAAACAAAGAACTATGATTGCACTTCCAATAAAGTGTCTCTTAAAATACAGCACCGCTGTTGCTAATCAACTGTATTTTAATATTAAAATAAACTGTTTTTAACAGCAGCATTAGGTTTAGTTAACTTAAGCTACAGGCTACATTTATTTAAATGCAGTCTCCATGGCAACAAAAGCCCATTCAATTCTGGAATATCACTGCTACCAAGTGGCACCTTTAACTCCCGAGAAGGCCGAGACTCCTCTGGAGCCCTCCAGGACACTGCACGCCTGCACGCCTTGTTAGTCAGCGCATGAGTCAGTTTGGCACAAGTGGACTGTAATAGACATGACAAGAAATCTTTGATTCATGTGCATATGAAAACTACACTGTGGTAGATGTAGCACTAAGGAGAAGCCTTGAATACCTCAATTCACACTGCTCAGACAGAAAGGAAGGAAGGAAGTGATGGGAGAGCACAGACAGACTGAGGAAAAAAATGTTATTAGATCTGTCCAAAGTAACTTCCAAAATGAAGAAAACATTTTCTTTAAAACAGGAAAAACCACCCAAGGATTAGGGAGTAAGCCTTTAATTTAAACGTTCAATTTAAGTATTGCCAACCTTAGGCTTAACAGACAACTGCACTTTCTCAGAATGTGGAATCTGGCCTACTCATTCCATTTGTGTTTCTCTTACTCTTCTTTTTTGTCAGCACAAAGGGGAAAAGCTATCTCATTAAATACAAAGGAAATTCTCTGTAAGGTTAAAATCAGAAACGAAGCTACCATTCAAGGGAACTCCTTCGTATTCAACCCTAATGTCAGTGGTTTAAAATTGAGTCGGAATTGAGTGGATCAAGTCTCTGTAAAGCATACTCCACCAGAACACCATCTGTACCTGTGATTCCCTTAGAGCTCAGAGGTCTGCAGTTCACACTAAATGGACTTGTTCAAGCCAGTCACTTGAGGTCTGAGGTGTTTGACTTGAAACATCTGAACCATCCCCCTTGTTGGCTGCCTCATTGTCACTATTGCCAGCTGGAGATGCTGCCTCCCCAGCCAGAGTATTTTCTTCTAAAGGATTTCCTTCTTCTATTTGGGTTCCTCTACCTTCACTGACCACAGCATCTTCAAACACCGAGTCTTCTTCCGGTGGCACCAGTTCCACATCCCTCACACCTTCTGACTCATCTTTGACACAGGGGAGCTGGGAATCTGCACTGATTTCTGTAGCTGCTGGAGGAATCAGGGCAATACTCTGAGGGTTCATGTCATGAAACCAAGCCATGATATTGCCAAGAAGATTGTCATTGATGTTGGCGTCCTGGCCAGCTGAGTCAGGGTCACTGGATGAGGGGTAGAATTCACTTCTTGCCTCACTGAGAGGGTGTGAACTCAGAGTGTCAGTTGAAAATGGGTCACTTTCTTCTCCTAATCTCATGAGGCTGTCACCAAGTTCCAACAGCTCAGAGCTGCTCAATGCAGCCCGAGGGCTATCTGTGTTCCTGGGGACCGAGTCTAGCCTGGAAGGTAAAGAGGTGCCTATCGCGCCTAGGGATGCCTCATTACTGAGGAAGTCTCTATTTTCCTCATCAATGGCCAGCCCGGATTCTTGCAGTGATAACTGTATTGCAAGAAGTATATTGGGATCATCTTCATCCAAGGAACTCAGGGCCTGAGGTGACAGAAAGTAAAATCACTTCAAAATTTAAAAGGAAAAATGATTCAACTCAATGAGGTTTACCAACTATTCTTTTGCCGAAGATAATAATAAATATTACCTCTCTTTATACAGAATTATTGTTTTATCTAATCAAATCTTATTTTAATTTTCTCCTTGCCCATTTAAAGAGCAAAAAATTCCTTAAGAGATCTCTGAAATTTAGGAATCTTTTCCGGTATTACACCTCTGCAACAAAGGTTTTAGAATGAAAAGAAGAAAAAGGAAAGCAATTAAAGTAAAAATAGGAAGCCAGGCTAAACAGAGAAAGAGCATGAACAGGGGCGAAGAGGCTGCCTAGGAAGGCTACCTGAAGAGAGTCCTGGTTTTCAGAGCGACTGGCAGGGGTGTAGTCGCGCAAGGAAGAGCTGTGCAGCACGCTCATAGATGCGGAGCTCACCACCGAGGTGCCAGGCCTGCGGCCACTGCCACCATCTGGGATATCTGTTTTAAAGCAAATGGAACCAGAGACAATTCCGTCATACAAGATTTCACTCATCTTTTTCTTTTGGCCGACAATTTCTCTTTCAGTGCTGTTGAAAACCCGTGTTCACTTAATCTTTCAGAGATTTCTCCTCCATATTTGTCTCATCAAAATACATCTAATACTGGGCACCAGGGTGGCTCAGTCAGTTAGGCATCCAACTTTTGATCTCAGCTCAGGTCTTGATCTCAGGGTTGTTGTGTTCAAGTCCCACACTGGGCTTCAAAAGGGGGCGCTAACTGGCTTCCTTTATTTAAAAAAAAAAAAAATATATATATATATATATTTCTGTATATATATCTATATGTATATATATCTAATACTACTACTTCAAACACATGATTGTTCTTTACGTTTTTGTTTGCACTATATATGGTTCTATTCATAGATGCAAGTGCTACCATCCATTCCACTTTTTTTCCTTAAGCAATAACAAAGGTATATTAGTTTTCAGAGTTCTTAAAACTAAGGAATTTTGGAATTACAATTGCTCGAAGAACAAATCTTTAGGCTCATTGATCCTGATACATTAAAGATCATCTGCGGACATTACAGTTTGAAGATTTTCCATTAACAATTTAACATTTAAAAGTTGATAATTAAAATCATTTATCTCCAATACCAGAAATCTTCTCTCTTTAAAGAATGTTTAGAGGAGAACTGAGGCTAGGAGAAAAATACTCCATGAACACCCTAACAGTGATCAAGAGCTATAATTTATTGAGTGCTCACTAGGTGCTACTAGTGCTTAAGGGTTTTACGTGTATTCTCTCACTGAATGCTCACGGTGAGCCCACAACGTGGCACTATTACTGCTTCTTTGGAAAGAGGAGACTGAAGCTTGGAGAGGTTAAGTGAACTTGGCTCAAGTTTCACACCGACACACAGCAGAGATGGGGTCAAGAATCCAGGTCTGGGTGACTCCACAGCCCAAGTTCTTAAACTCCCTGGTTTTCTGTGTTCTGTGACATTTGAAGCATCTGCATATTGACTGTATATCTGCACTACAAACTATTTCACAAACATTTAGATTAGCCAGTTTTTAGAATGAATTCAGGCAAACAAAGAGACTAACACATAGCCAACTTAGGAGCTTACCTAAAGTGCTCTCACTAGGCTCATCAGGGTCTGGAGGGTTACTGAGCAGACTGTGCACATCTCCTCGACGGCGCTGCTGTCTGTGCCTCCTCCGATACTGAAATTCAGCATATTCCTGCATAAACCAAAGGTTATAAAATACAGGAGAGCATGCAATTTTTTTAATGCAAATAAAACAAACAAATACACTTTTTCCAGGAAAAAAATGTGTGATTTTATATACATATTATAAAATCACTTGGCTTTAACAAAAGAAACTTCAGGTTTTGCCATGCCAAGGAAACAGAAAAGGTAAAATGGAAAAAGAAAAATTTTAAATAGTCATTAGGATTGCCTGGATAACTTGGGAATACTTGCAAGCTCCAATGCTAGGTCGTAACTGAACTTTACTTCATATGCTTGGGTCTTGTTACATAATGTTATAACTAATACTATAATGATTTTACTAATATAAGTTAGGATCTTTACTAAGATCTTTACTAAAAACAACTAATATAGCTAGGCTCTTAGAGGTTTGGTTTTTAAAAAGTGACTGTGGGGGGCGCCTGGGTGGTGCAGTTGTTAAGCGTCTGCCTTCAGCTCAGGGCGTGATCCCGGCATTCTGGGATCGAGCCCCACATCAGGCTCCTCTGCTAGGAGCCTGCTTCTTCCTCTCCCACTCCCCCTGCTTGTGTTCCCTCTCTCGCTGGCTGTCTCTCTCTGTCAAATAAATAAATAAAATCTTAAAAAAAAAAATAAAAAGTGACTGTGATATGTGCAACAGAAAGAAAAAAAAAGAAAACAAAGAGCATACACTGTCAAATACTTGTGAGACTATTAGATTTTGTATTCCTTGGGACAACCACATACCATACTCAGAAGTTAAATGATTAAGTTAAAAGAAAAATGTGAAGGTAGCTTTAAAATAAGATGTTACTTGGCTTCCTTCCTATATTAGCTAATATGTGGGGTTATCTATAACACATCCAGGGGAAGTGTTTTCTATTTAGCGTATGGGAAGAACACGGATTTGGGCAGAGGCAGAACCTGTGGCTACCTGATATTACTTGGGTACAAACATATTTTTCTGTGTTTTAGTGACAGAAAAGACTAGAAGAGAGGCCACTTAGTGTGCATGACACCAGCATAAATAGGCTAATTTTGAGGACCATTATAGAACCTTTTGGTGATAAATACAAAGATACTCAGGTTTATGATCATCCTGGTTACCCTAGGATATTCAACATGCTTATATTGTGGAAGTAGCGCAATAAACCAAGAGAAGTTTTACATCACAAATAAAATTTTCACATCATACCATTCAAGTTAAATTTATTTCAACTCCATCTGTGTAAACAAGCAGTTGGACTCTAATAAGAAGTGGCGGCATCCTACCAGGCTAGAAACCAAGAAAGATACTACTGGGTCTCAGAGGGATTATTTAGGTTCTTTAAATTTTCTGCTGAGCTGCAGTATGATTTGCTCTTTTTCTGGAGGCCCATGATCCCAAACTGGATGACTATCATGCGTTATCATGGCTCACTGGACCACTAAGGGACACCACATTTCTTAGACAAAGATGGCATGAAAATTTTATTTCAGTTTAGCATTTATTTAATTAAAGGTTTTATTTATTTATTTTATATATATATATATAGAGAGAGAGAGAGAGCACGTGAGCAGGGAAGGGACAGAGGGGGAGGGGGAGAGAATCTCAAGCAGACTCCATGCTGAGCGTGGAGCCTGACTTGGGACTCATTCTCACGACCCCAAGATCATGACCGGAGTGGAAAGCAAGAGTCAGATGCTTAACTGACTAAGCCACCCAGGCACCCCTCAAGGTTTATATTTAAGAAGAATTCATTTACTTTGTACACTAGATGATGGTACAAAAAGTTATTCTGAATTAAATGAAGTACTACTGACCACAGAATATACATATTCCCAATTTAAGAAAATTAAAATTTGGTCTAAAAACAACTATAAAAGAAACTTGATTTATTTATAATTATTCTGACAGAAAACTCAATGGCATTTTCTCATGATGCATCAGGTTTAAAAAACTGATCACATAAAATCAAACTTATCTGAAAATTCATAAGAATTCCTAGATTTTTAAAAAAAATTATTTATTTATTTATTAGAGAGAGGGGGGGGAAGAGAGAGAGAGAAATGTGTGCATGGACAGGCAGAGGGAGAGGAACAAAGAGTCCCAAGCAAATTCCCCGCTAAGTGCAGAGCCCCATTTGGGGCTCCAGCCCACAACCCTGAGATGATGACCTGAGCTGAAACCAAGAGTGGGACACCCACATGACTACACCACCCAGGTGCCCCAGAATTCCTAGATTTTTAAGGAAACATATGAAAAGGCTTTAGTTGGTATACTCCAAATGGTTCAAGAGTATTAAGGTTACAAAGATTGAGAAATTTTGAGATTTATAGGGGAGAAAGCTGCCAGGAGATTTTTGGTGAGCACCAAATCTGCCAGTGACTTAAAGGGACGCTTTAATCCTTCCAGAACTTCCATGAAGTAGATAATACCATCCACATTTTAAAGAGGAGAAATTTAAGGAAGAACATTGCCTAAAGTCTAATAAGTTACAAAGCTCGACCTTGAATTCAGATGTCCCTCAGACTTTAACACTATGCTCTTTCCTCTGGGCTCCACTGCCTTTAAAGTGGTACAAAATACTTGTGACTGTCACTGATTCATTCAATTTAATTAAAAAAAGAATAAGATGGAATTAACTTTACTGAAAAAAATATAAATTCAACCTAAAAGTCTATTGGAGTTTGGTAACATTGTTTTTTTTTCAGAGTATATATGAAGGCAAAGAGCTAATTTTTCAAGATATTACTTTGGCAGTTACTTGACAGTCACACGCATGAAGAATTTTAGTTTCACACTATATGGTAATTCTTTAGACTTGCAATAAGATTTACATAAAAGCGTGGTGTTTTAGTGTGCCAAAGACTTTAAAGAAGAGAAAAATAAAAGTAGTTAAAAAATTCTTATAAAAGTTATTAACACAAAAAAATAAATTTAAGAAGGAAAAGTTACTTATACTTTCACAATTCTCAATCTCTGGAGAACAAGAGCTCAATAGTTTTACTTATAAATATCCACATGTGAGGTGGCAAGCTTTCCTTTTTCTTTCTTTCTTTCTTTTTTTTTTACAAAATGAATCTGTGTCAGTCACATTAGCAGGCCTTCAAAATTCAAGGACAAATATTTAGGATTCCTAAAGTTATTGTCAGAGCTAGAAGCTGCCAGATGATGCACACATGACCCTGAGTACACTGGTAAAGGTTTTATTTGTGCCCAAATAAAGCTAAACTGTATTTCTACCCTGAAGTACTGAAATCTTTAGTACTCTTTTTTTGATAATTGAAGCTTGTTTATTCATGCTTTTAGGTGGAAATTTTCCATATTATCCTCAAAGCTGTAATTGTAACAGAATAAGCATAGGATCATCAGGTAAAGAAAGAAAAGGCTCATAATTTGTTTTACAATAGAAATTTCATTAATATATTGAATTATTTTTGCAATTTAAGTAAATTTAAAATTTTCCAAAGCACAAACTGTTTTCTCAAGTCAGTATTTTCTTGGATATATCTACCAATACAAAAGGCCACAAGGTGATTGCAAGTATCCTCAGCAGCTGAAAAGAGAAAATATCTGATTTAAATAAGCCACAGTCATTTCTGGATCATAACTGATTTCACTCTCTTTCAGTTGCAGATAACAAATGGGCTGTAAATGATAAACAAAGGTTTCATTGTTTGTCCTGCTCCCTTCCAAGAACTAAGTTAAAAGGTAATTATAACATAAACATTAGATATATACTACTGTTTTAAAGAGTAAGGGAGGAGAGCGGGAGGTAGAGAGAACTGCTAAAGCCATTTAAAATCAGACTCAACAGTGACAGTGGCAATTTAAAGCTCAGAAAATAGCAATGTGATTGATTTTCACTCTTATTTTTATTTGTGGTAATTGCTATTTGCAGTGTTAGTATTTTAGGCTGTTTGTATTTTACAATCTATCAATAACAACAACCAAAAAACCCAAGAAGAGGGTGAAAATCTTAAAGAGAAACAGAAAGCAACTAAGCAAAGCATTTCTTTCTGCATAAACATTAATGTCAAGTTTCCACCTTAGAAACTGATTACAAATCAACTGAATCAGCTTGTTGTAGTAACTTTAAAGAAACAGACTGTGCAGGTTTTCCATAGATTTAGACTGAAATAATATTACAACAAAAATATATTTCTGATAAATAAAATTTGTATCTCATTAACCAATTTGAAGTTATGTTCCAAAATATATAAATTTGGCCTTAATTCTGACTGCTCAGTAATTAAAAATAATAAAAAGGGAGATGCATTTAATAATGTGATAATCCAGTACTACAAATAGCTAAATGTAGGCTCTGCTGAGGCATTTTTATTATATACCAAAGAGAAAACACTGCTGACAATCTCAGTAGGATTTAGAATAGATAAGGGTGGAAATGCAAGCAGGATTTCATGAAGGAAAAATATAATTAAAAAACAATACAACCCCCCCAAAACAATTACCTCAGGTGATGCAAATCCTAAATATTCCCAATCCCACGTTCCACCAGCAAAGCTACAATGAAATTAGACATAACATTTGATTTATTACCAGCTATAAAATACAATCAGACCCTCGCCCACTGAACATTACTTTTAAGTCCTCCGCTTGGAACTTGCTTAACCAAAGCAGATCAACTACTGAATATAATTAAAATGATACTTTATTTCTTTCAAATTCTACATTGCTTTATGTTTGTGTAAAATGGTGGAAAATAAAAATCATCATGCTATAACAGGGTATTTTATGATTCCTTCTATTTTTATTTTATAAGTTTTTTGTTATGAAAATAGGGTCAAAGGAATTTCTAATGCCTATAATTATTATGAATTAGAAAATAGGCTTCAATTTATAATGGCAGTAGTAGTATAAGTATCTGAAATAAACAACCAAAACTCAACTGTGTTTTAATGGAGGAATATGAATCACTTAAATAACTTTATTAATATCAGATTTCTAATTTCTTCATAACCTCTTACATAAAACCATAAATAAGACCATAACAAGTTGGCAAGGCTTCCAAATTTGACATTGTAAGATGTTTATGACTATCATATCACTACATATATTACATATTTGAAGTGATGCATCGAACACTGTGAATTATAAGTTCACTAAGTGTGAAATTAACCTAGCCTAATTTATTCCAAGAAACCACATAAAGACAAACAAAATATAAGAAAGATAGAAATAGTACTGGGGGAAAAATCCCCCAAAAGAAGTTAACATGCTTTTATCAACACTCTGTATTATAGGTATAAGTAACTTCCAGGAATATGAACCCCAGTTAGATAAAAAATAAACCTGGTGGCATTTGTGGCTGGAGCTAGGATGACTTCCATAGCATGCATCCCTTTTACCTGCGCCTTGGAGCTTCTGGTGAGTCTGCAGGAGCAACTCCCCGAGCCACAGATGCCAGGAATTCTTGTCTCTTCTGCTGTACAAGGCACGCTGCCTTGATGATCTTGTGGCGGGGTGTGCGAAGGTAAGGCCTATTGACTTTTTGGGCAAGGTCTTCAGTGACCATTTCTAGGTCTGTCTATGGTAAGAAGAGAGAGAGAGAAAAAAAGAAGGCTTATTGGCTGAGTAGGTTAGTCAATAACAAATCCATTGTCTATCTGGTTTCTCAGTTAAATCTCTTTTGAACTCAGAAATTAATCCAAACTGTAAAATAACTTCCTATTTAATATATGCTTCTATTTTGCACATTTCAGGAAAACAGCACTCATTCGAAAGGCGTTTATAACAATGTAGTTGTTACAGATTACAAAGAAATAGTGAGTATGCCAGATGTCTACAGGGAATTTATCATTTGTCTATGTGAAAAAAAAATGAGTAAATTTCAAGGCATTGTACATGCAAATACATGACTGCGTAGTGCAGACTATATGTAAATGCTAAAGGAATTTGAGGCAAGGAAAGATCCCTGTGATCTGGGGTTAGATCTGAAAGGCTTCATGGAGAAAATAAATGTTGAGCATTTTTAAAAGAAATGTAGGATATAAATTACTAGAGGACAGTTCAAAGGGGTGACATGAAAATTGTGGCAAGAGAAGAAAGTTTGGTGGATTAAAAAAAAGAACATATAATGAAGTTGGTTAGCTACAGTGATGTCAGTTGGCTTAGGTGTTTTTGTTTTTTAAATACTGTAACTTTTTCAGTTGTATTTTGAAAATAAACTGGTAAACAGCGACTTTCCCATCTAGTATGTAATGTGGTTTGTTTCATCTCTGAAGATAAAATTTCTAATTACATAATCAGAATTCGGCCAGATTTCAACATCAGGCAGTTTAAAACAAACAAATGTGGTAGGAAATGTTTGCATAGCTCAGAACTCACTCAGATTTGCAGTGGCAAATTTAAATACAAAAAATTTTCAGTTTATTACTGGTAACTTTTCCTTTATTTAAAAACCATTCTAAAAAATAAAAACAAAATTGTTTTCTAGTCACAGCCAAATAAGATAAAACTTAGTTAATTGGTTGAAAAAGGACAAAATCTGTTTTTTATAATAATTGCATTTAAATTTAATTTTAAAAAGATATCTTACTTGCATGAGTTCAAAAATTTCTTTCTTTGTGCTTTTAGGTTCTAAGAAAAATCCATACGGATAAGAACACTTGAGAATGCGTCGAGTTTTTAAGAGCACATGAACTGCATCTTCAATGAAAGTGGTATCTGGACAGCCTCCTTCAGCTATAAAGTAAATCAGGTATAGTGAAAAAAAATTGTTTTGCAAATATGCTGTTATAAATTAAATGACTGAGTTTTCTTAAAAAACAACAACAAAGGATCTCTATGAAGAAACTGTTTGAAGTAACAGTATGACAGTGATTATTTGAACTAAACACCTACACAAAACACTCATGTGTGGCTTGTCTGCATTTATAAATGAAGCACACTGCAGTTGCCCAGGAGCACTGATGGCAGTCATGAAGGAATGCATACACTGATTCTGGATTCTGTTCTTACCTTGTTGGTTAAACAAATCTAGCTTTAGGTTGACTCTTCTTTACTATGTTTTTCAGGTTATCTCTAGTGAAACTTTACTGATTAAAAATTAAAACAAACGGGGGCTCCTGGCTGCTCAGTCAGAAGAGCATGCTACTCTTGATCTTGGGGTTATAAGTTTGAGCCCCATGTTTGGTATAGAGATTACTAAAAAAAATAAACTTAAAAAAAAAAAGAATTAAAACAAATGTCCTGCTAAGGTGTTTGCCAAAACACAAAACACAAAACAAAAAAACCCCCACCTAATTATGATTACACTTCTGCACAAACATTGTAAGAAAAAAGATAAAACATTCTGGGGAACTGGATAACTAATGCTAGTAAATATATCAAGAAGAGAAAGACAGGGAGCAAGACCGAGGAAGAGGGGAGAAGAAACTGCCTGAATATCTGAGACTGTTCCTTCTCCAGGTATCATTGTAACATTCTAGTTTTCTCCTTAACTGCAAATAGAGGGAAACTAAGGAGCAGAATCTAGATTCATAAGTACTTTTGAAAGTAAGATTATTCTGCAGGCTTGTGGAAAGAAATTACATGTGTATATACACACACTGACGTACAGACCATCCCAAAATATCTATCCTAGCAGAGGGATCAGAACAAAGAAGATGTAAAAAAGGAAAACATAACAAAACCACCCCCCCCAATATGATATGTGTGAGAAGTATGTGAAGTTTTGTTTCTTCCTTTCCAATCCTTGTAACATTTAATTCTTTTTCACATCTTACTATGCTGTCTGGAACCTCCAGAAGGTTGAAAAGAAGCAGTAATTCACATCTACAGATATTTATCGAATGTTTACTATGTATCAGGCACTGTTCTAAGCATTAGGGACAACCTGGTGATTTAAGAGACAAAAATCCCTATTGAAGAACTGTAGAACTGCGAGGGTTTTTTCCTTTCCATTTTTACTGTGGACAGTACTTCAAGAGTTTGGTAATGGCGATATAGTTACATCATTCCTGAAGTCTAAAAACTAAATATTAACAAGGAGACAAAGGTGCTATTGACACTTTTCCTTCTACTCTAATTTATTTAATTTATGCTTACTATCTTAATTAGGAAATTACCCTCATGAAAAGGGTCTTACTTTCACAAACTGGAGCATATACAATCGCATCTTAGGCTGAAAACCTTTTATATATAAGCTATGATTATTTTAAAAATGTGACTTTTTAAAACAAACATGGTAGAACCTATACTCTGGGTGGTCATTGTGAGATACTATATTTTAATGAACCAATACTCAATCCGTTTAGGAATGTTCTTTCCGAATTTCCATTTTAGGATCCGTAAGTCAGACCTATCTCATGTCTTTGCTTTCAGACTCTGACGTCCATTTTTTACCAGTGAGATGATTTCTCCCAAAGCTGTATTTGACTTCCATTCCATTAAGCAGTCTGCTAAATTTTCTCAAAAATCTTTGGAAATTTAATCACACTACGACTGGGTAACATGTGAATCTTGCTCTTTTGACTAGATCAAGGATGCCTTTTAGGGTTCATCCACTGTTTCAGATATTGTAGATTATCAGCAGTGGCACAGAGTAAGCAAAACCATGATGTGTGTTTATCTGCTAACAGTATAGGCTGCATTAAGAGGAGCATGTAAGGTAAGCCGGGTAGAAAATCTAATTACAGAGGCCTCAAATGTTAAGCTGCACTCTGGGCTTCAGAGAACTCCAAGCAGTACCAGAATGAGCTAGTGCAGATAATAATGTATCCCTTGAAGGGCCTTAACCTCCTACTAATGAATTGACTTAAGCATGTAAGGCTATTTTTATATTAATTATCACACATACCACTCATAACTTACTTTCTTTGAGAGCTCTACTCAATTGCTCCATCTTTTCTTTGGCTGTTTTAAGAAGGCGTTGTTCTAACTAAAGGAACAGAAATAAATAATTTATATAATTTTATTTATTCACAACAGTATAATTCAGAGCATTTGAAATGATTTGGGACATACCTGATAGCTATGCTCATGGTTTTTAAATCTTGTGTAATAGTGCATAAATCTGTCAAGTTCCTGAAATCGTTTGTGTTTTTTCTCAGCCTAGGAAACAAAAGTCCATAAATGATTTTTATAAATAAAGCACTAGCTACTAAAATTGGGGATTTTGTCACTTAAAACTTTTATTAGTAATAGGTAGTTGTGCATACAGATTTCATTATTTTGAGAGAAAAAAAAAAACAGTACATTTTTAAGGCTACCAGAACAAAGTCTCGTATTTGTATTCTCTGCGATAAACCACTGATTCTGTGATTCCAGAGCATAAGGCAAAGATGCCTCTCAAGACCTACATTTATCAGATCTTCGATGTTTTATTATATTGCTTATTGCTATGGACTGAATTGTATCTCCCCAAAATTCATGCTGAAGCCTTAACCCCCAATGTGAATGACTGGATTTGAAGATAGGGCCTATGAGGTGATAAGGGTTAAATAAAGTCACTGGGGTGGAGCCCTAACACCACAGAATTAGTGCTCTTTTAAGAAAATGAAGAGACACCAGAGCTCGCTGTCTTTTTACCATGTAAGGATATAGCAAAAAGACAGCCAGCCCTCTGCAAGCCAGGAAGAGAGTCATCACCAGAAACTAAATTGGCTGGAATCTTGATCTTGGACTTCCTAGGCTCCAGAACTGTGAGAAATACATTTCTGTTGTTTAAGCCACTCAGTCTATGGTATTTTGTTATGGCAGCCAAGCAGACTAAGAGACTTACTATATGCTATAACATAATACTGTATTGTTGATATTACGTTAAAATTGTTTTTAAGTCATGATAGAGATATGGATATATAAGACTTTGACAAAATTAAAAAAGGGAAAATTAAAAAAAGAAAGCTCGCAAGTTGATAGCCCTATTTTATTTAAATTAAAGGCTACTCTAAAGTATATTCAATCTGGGGGGTAAGGAAAAAAATAAAGTGTATTCAATTTAATGCCTCATTACAACAAAGACAGGAAAAGAAGAAATGCAAAATACTCCCAATGGTATTAAGTGGCTTAGCCAGAGGCCTTAATTTAAACAGTTCTCTTTACCTCCACAGTCATTTCCTTGGATTGCTCCTCCACATGCTGAATGACTTCATAGCGAGTACATCTGTAATACCCTCCTGTGGAAGAACTATGCTTTTTCCATTCTTCTAGGCAAATCCAGCAAAAGTCATACTTGCACTTCAAAAGAAAACATATATGCAAACATCGCCCTGTGTTAACATGCAAATTATTTTCCGATTTCTAGTCAACCACTTTGTAGAGATCAAGCAATTCTGCCTGTGTGAACAGGTACAAATCTTCTAAAGACAAGCCGTCTTTTTCATGTTTCCTCTGGAGACCTTATCTGTACTATGGAAAGATGCAGGAGTAGTTTAAAACGACCGCTTAAAAGGATAAATTGAAACATAAATCAAAATATTATGAAGTAATATCAAAGAATCTTTAAAAATATCAATAGGATATTCTTTCCCAATAATAAAGACAGATACTGACAATGTTTCATTTTTCAAGTGCATGGTAATCTTACTTTGGTATATAAAGCTTCACCAGTCTTCATCTGAAGTTTTTCTAATGACTTTGACAAATTGTTTTTGAAACTAGGAACAAATTAAAAGGTTTCTAAGTAGAAAGACATAAAACCTGTTTCTTGTTTTTAAGAAAATTTTACTTTATTACCACAATTGGCAGATAATGCCAAAAATATGAGCATTATGGTATGAAAATACATCCTTTTTTAAAGTTTATGGATTTTGGGTCAGAGGGATCTCCCCATTTCAATCTGGTTTCTTCTGGTACTTTTATGTTTGTTTGCTTTTTAAACATTTAAATATTTGAGCTGTTAAGAATTTACATGAGTATACAGTATACACTATGAATTTAACTTTATTTTTTCCACACAGCTGTCTAGTTGTCTCAATCCTATTTATTGAACAGTCTATGTTTCTCCACTGCTGGAGATCCTCCTTTACCATACACTAAATTCCCACATATTTCCCTATATTTTCTGGGCTTTCTATTATAGTTTCATTAATATCCAGATTCATGTGCCAACACCATGCTGTTTTAATTACTGAGCCTTTACAATAGGCTTACTATTTGACAAGGCTAGCTCTTCCTCACTGTTCTTTTTCAGTTTTCCTAGCTATTCTTGCTTTGTTTTTCCATGTGAACTTTTGAATTAGCTTATTTAGATGCAGAAATAAAACCTGCTGGTATTTTCATTGGAAACTTTCTATCCAACAACTATGTTACCTTTCCAAATTTCAATGTCTTTTATGTCCTACAGATAGGGGTCTTAAAATTTTCATCATATAAATTTTGTACATTTCTTAAGCTTCTTTCTAGATAAATGAGATCTTCCTTTCAGTACATATTTTGTCTGGATGTTTTTGGTACAAATGAAGGCTATTGCCTTCTGCATATTAACTTTGTACTCTGCTAATCAACTGAACTTTGTTGTTAGTAATCATGCTATCTGCAAAAAAATAATTTTATTACTTCACTTCTAATTATTACATCTTTAATTTCTTCCTATTGTCTAAATATGTTGATTGGTATCTCCAGTCCCAATGTTAACAATCTTTGTTATTGAGAGTATTCTTGTTTTTTTTTTTATTTAAGATTTTATTTATTTATATGCCAGAGAGAGAGAGAGAGAGTGCACAAGCAGGGGGAGCAGCAGGCAGAGGGAGAAGCAGTCTCCCCACTGAGCAGGGAGCCCAATGCGGGACTTGATCCCAGGACCCTGGGATCCTGACCTGAGCTGAAGGCAGATGCTTAACCAATTGAGCCACGCAGGCGCCCTCTTACCTTATTCTTGGTTTTAGTGACAGTACCTCTAGTTTTCTCACTAAATATCATGCTAACTTTTGCACTGAACTAGATCTATTTTTATCATACTAAGGAAGAGTCCCTCTATTCCTATTTGAGCGTTTTAATAAAGAATGGTTGTTGTTTTTTTGTCAAATGACTTTTTAGCAACTACAGAACATATATATGATTCTTGTCTTTGGATCTACTAATAACATGAGGTATAGCAATAGCTTTTTAAATATTGAAACATTCTTGCATTCCTGAAATAAACACATGGTCAACTACTTTTTTTTTATTAAAATTTTTTTTAAAAAATTGAGACATAATTAACAAATCACTCTTTTAATGTATTCTTGCTGTATTATATGTGCAAAGATCTGTGGTCCCCCCCAATATCTTATTTAGGATTTATGCATTGCTGTTCATAAGTAAGATCGATCTATAATTTTCTTTTAATTTTTATAATCTTAACAGTGCTAATATCAAGGTTCTACTCACTTTTAATAATTTGAAAGCTAGCTTTCTTTCTTTCTTTTTTTAAAACAACTCCCAGAGGGGCGCCTGGGTGGCACAGCGGTTAGGGGTCTGCCTTCGGCTCAGGGTGTGATCCCGGCGTTCTGGGATCGAGCCCCACATCAGGCTCCTCCGCTGTAAGCCTGCTTCTTCCTCTCCCACTCCCCCTGCTTGTGTTCCCTCTCTTGCTGGCTGTCTCTATCTCTGTCGAATAAATAAATAAAATCTTAAAAAAAAAAAAAAAAAAACAACTCCCAGAAACAGTTTAAGTCATATTAGAATTGCCTATTCTTAAAAGGCTTGATAAAATTCTATTGTGAAACTGTTAGGGCCTATTGCTTTAAAGGGGGGAGATTGCTGAAAAACTTTCTTCTATGGAAATAAGTTTAGATATTTCTTCTAGAGTCAGTTTTAATAAATTATGTTTTCTTAGAAAATCAATCCATTTCAAATCCAAGTTCAGATTTATCTGTAAGAGTTGAACAAAATTATCTATTATCATTTCAGTTTGCTTTATTTATTGATTAGTCCCCTTAATTCTTACATTGTGCATTTGAACTATCTCATCTCCATTTTTTTCTTATGTAAGCTTAGTGGTTTATCTTATTTTTTCTTCAAAAAAACCACTGTTTTGGGGTTTATTAGTTATACCGTATTTCAGTTTTCGACTCAACTGATTTCTGCTTAAAAAAAAAAAATCCTTCTGGGCACCTGGGTGGCTCAGTCAGTTGAGTTCAGGTCGGTCCTGGGATCGAGCCCCGCATTGGGCTCCCTGCTCTTTGGGGAGCCTGCTTCTCCCTCTTCTTCTGCCTACTGCTTTCCCTGCTTGTGCTCTCTTTCCCTGTCAAATAAATAAAATCTTAAAAACAAACAAACAAACAAACCTTTCTCTTGGTGTCCAAGTTTATTCTGTTTTTCTAATTATTTTGAGTCATATCCTTAACTCATTCCTTATTTTGTATTATTTTAATGAGTCTATGCACATTTCTGAGCATTGCTTTAGATATAGGTGCTCAGGTTCTGATAAAGTAGTATCTCCATTATCCTAGTTTCCTAGAAATTCTTTAATTCCACTTTTATTTCCTTTAACTCAAGAGTTGCTTGAGAGATTTAAAATTTCCAAATGAAAGAGGCCTTCTGTAACTTTATTATTAATTTCTATTTTATTCCATTATGATCAGAGAATGTTGCTATTACCATTTCTATTTTCTGCAGTATTACTGAGATTTTCTTTGATGAACAATGGTCAAATTTTTTTGCTAATGCTCCACGGATACTTGTTTTCAGGATACAAAGTCTGAATATATAGCAATCAGATATATCTTAGTCATTATGTTAAGTCTTCTATATCTTTATTAGTGTTTTCTCTACCTGATAGGTCATGGACAGAGAACTAAATTAAAGTCTGTGTCCTCATTAGCCCTTCACTAACATGGACTTACACAATAAATTGTAGATATCAAGGTTCTGAGAGGATACAAGTTCTTTTATTGCTTGGTATAAGCAAACTTTGTGCCTGATTTGATACAAGCACCCTTCAGTACAGCTTTATTGATGTCTCAAAATCAGTGGCAGAAATTTCTACAAAACAGCCAAATCTTATATTCTATGATAAGAAAAAAATATAGAACTTTAGTAATTTATTTTTTAGCTGCAGCATATAGTTTTAGAGAGTCAGATGAAGAAAATTACTATAAGTGATTTAAAATGTGTAAGAATGCAAAATTTAAAGTTTCCTGAAAATTATCTAAAGGGAAATGAATAAAGAGTGTTTTTTAAAATAAATAAAACTATTTTTATAAGGCCAAATTTGTCATTCTTCTGTTTAACAATTTGATTCCAGAAAGTAAACACTGTCCACTGAATCATAATCAACACTGTGTCAATAATAAAAGTATATTATGATTCAGTCATTGTGTTAGAGCATGGATTCAATTACATATGATCTGTTGTTCCACCTTCACATTAAAAAAAAAATTCTAAAAGTATGAAATTCTTTTGTAGCAAGGTTATTACTTTCTAGATGTCTTTCTTCTATGTCCTAAGAATTACCTGTTAGTTTCTTTTGTTCAATGCAAATACTTCAGATAGTATATTAGATAAGACTACCACATTTCCATAGTGTGCAAGTAAATGTTTTTTTAAATGCGAAAGAAGCTTAAGCAAAATCTGTTTAAGATAAATCATCTTATATCATGAGCCTGATGAATTCATAAAAATATTCATTCACTCAATACATATTTATCAACTACTTACGAATGGTAGGTGCTTTGAATAAAGGTACCTAGTAATTGCATCTTGCCTCTTTATTAGTAGCCCAATGGCTGATTTTTATGGTTAACCTGTATTTCTTTACACATCTATATAGACTGTAACAGATTTTCCAAGAAAAAACTAATAATGGATATTAGAGATAAGACCACAAATAAAATATTTTTGGCCTGATCAGCTGAATTAATCAGATGAACTAATCACCTTTGGGCATTTTGCTCAGAACACTGTACTACATTTTTCTTCTTACCTCTTAGGAAATCATTATTACTGACTCACTAAGCTAATTCATTTATGTTAATTTTATAGTAATAATAGGCTTATAAAAATGATCTGGTAACTGCTATTTTTTAAATGTAATAATGACAATCATCATTAGCTTCAACATTAAAAATCAAGTAATACTTAGAAGATATTGATATATGTTATTGGAATCTTCTTAACTATTTGGGTTTCTTTCGCATTGTAAATTAAAAGTTACATTGCTCTTATAACTTTAAGTCATTTTTTATATACATGAAACTTGCAAAGAAAAAAATTGGAATATCATTATAATTTTAAAACAAAAATGTTCATAAATGTAGGCATGGTTAATAAAATATTAACCTAATTCCAGAATATTTGTTTTAAATATGGCAGTTTCTTTCTTTCTTTTTTTTTTTTTTTTAAGATTTTATTTATTTATTTGACAGAGATAGAGACAGCCAGCGAGAGAGGGAACACAAGCAGGGGGAGTGGGAGAGGAAGAAGCAGGCTCCTAGCGGAGGAGCCTGATGTGGGGCTCGATCCCACAACGCCGGGATCACGCCCTGAGCCGAAGGCAGACGCTTAACCGCTGTGCCACCCAGGCGCCCCGGCAGTTTCTTTCTATGTAACCAAACCAGGAGGGTAGCCTTCCAAAAGTAATTATTTATATTAATTATGTTTCGGTCAGGAAGATCTTTGTTGACATTTTCAATACAGGATTGAATGAATGAATGATTTAACTGATGATTTCATTAGCAGACCTAAGTGTCCACTGCTTTGGGTACTTTTATTATACAGCCACCTCTACACAGACACCAACAGTTAGATGTGGACTTATGGGACTTGCCTGGGGCCTGACTTGGGCCTTGAATCCAAGCTGCACACTTGAAAGCCAGCTTTGTAAGAGATTTCATATAAAATAGCACTTTATCATTTAATATTATTATTTATATATAGACAAAACTCTCTCAGGATCCTTACTGGGCAGCGGCCGGGAGGAGTCTGTAGTTCAGCAGGTAAGATTTCAGGATCCTCACTGGGAGAGATTAGCAGGGAAGTGATTCAGGTGTTTCTCACCTTCAGGCCAAATACCACTGTATCCTTAACCTATTTTTAACATTCATTACGAGTGTAAAATGTAGTAGTATAAAGCAATACTTACGTTATTCAACAAAGAATATAGAATGTAATCTCCTGGAATCCATCTGAAACCCAGCAACAGTTTTATGCTTGTTTCTTCTTTGGATTAATATTGTCAAATTAAGATTCTAACTGCAAAGCATGCAAAATCCTCTTTAACTTCTTACCTTAGCACACTGCATGTGATTGCATCCCTCATTCTTCTGTATCGGAGACTTACAGTTAGCACAAGGCTTAGAGTTAGTTAACAACCAGAGACAATTGGCAGCATCCTCATAAGCTTCACTAACTCCTACAACTTCAGGATATTAAGCACAAACACAAAACACATGATTTAGTGTAGAACTTCAGAGGGAACCCCACCCCCCAAAGTTTTCTTTGTAGATTGTCTCTCAATTTTAACCATATATTTACTTTCCTATTAGGGTCTATGGCAAAGTTTTTAAACTGCTTTGTTTTGAATAGCATGATTATACGGTAAGGGGCTGTATTCCGAAAGCTCTATTTATGAAATCTGATTTAAAGAAATTTTTCTCTAAAGTTGTGTCCAAATAAACTGGGGAAGAAAAGAACTAAAGTTAACAGAAAGCAATATATTACTGTCTGTTTAAAATAACTATTGCATCAAAGAGAATAATAGAAAGAATGGTAATTTTAGGCAATAATTTCTTAAATAGGTCAGTTGCAAACATAATGACCAGATACTCTTCATCACAGTAAAAAACACAAAAATTATACTGAAATATCAGTATCTTTTTTTACCCATGATTATTTCAGATAAACTAAAAATGAATCCAATGTGACATGTCTAAAACTAAATTTATTATTTCCCCCAAACCTGCCCCTTTCTCTATTCCCTGTCCTGGTAAATGATATGATCATCTACTCAGAATCAATCCAGGAGAGTGTGATCTGGGATACCCTCCTTTCTCCCTCACCTGCTGCATTCCATAGTTTCTACCTCTTTCTCTTTCTTATCTGTCTCCTCTCCATTTCGACTTCTTACTGCTTTAGCTAGGGTCCTCCACCTAGACAATTAAAAAACCAACCTATCTCCCCAGCTCCTTCTGCCCCCAACTTCCACTACACAGCCTACACAGTGATCTTTGAGAAATACGTATCTCCTTGAAATCTTTTAGATGCTTCCCACTGACTGCAAAATAAAATCAAATTGTTTTAGCAAAAAATACCAAGCCCTTCATGATTTGGCCACTCTCTACCTGGCAAGATTCTCCCTCACTCTCGCCCCATGCCAATCTTATATTCTTCATCTTAAACTCAATTTATTCTATTCTGATTTGAGATCTGCAGTCTTAAGGAATGTCATGGTTTTAAAAGATTCTAAATCTTGTGTTTTATATTCTATAACCAACACCCCTCCCAGCACCCCAAGTGGGGAGAGTTAGTGACTAGAGAGTTCCAGAGGCACAATTAAAAAACTTTTTAATTTTGTTAAATTTTGTTTTGTTTTCTAGCTCTAAGTGCACAGGGAAGCTCTACCTTTTCTTTCCTGAAAGAGATGTCCAAAAATTACTTTGAAATCATTGAAAGTGGCCCATCCAATCAAGGCCCTGATTACATGCAGATACTCTCAAATGGGTGGGGTGAGGAGTCAGCACTACTGTTAAAAGCAGGTGAGTTTTGAAGTTTAAAAGGAAAAGTGACCCAACCCTGGAGAGGGAAGGGAGACAAAAGTTTGGGTTGACGGAACCCCTGGGAAGTGGCTCAGTATATGAACTGGGAGAACTGATCTCTAGGAGCAGCCCTTTGATGGAGCCTATCAGTGCAGGAGTGGGGCTGTCTTGCCACAAGGAACCCCAAGGTGCCTACCTAAGTCTGTTCAACAAGAGAACGGGAGCTACTGCTGGACTGGGAAGCACTGGTTTTCAATTCCACATAGCAAAGACAAAACAACAGAGGCAATGAAGTGATCAGACCCACTTCAGTTCTAAACCCACTTGATAGAAACGGTTTGATTAGGGTGTTGCTACATAGAATTCTCAGTTAACTCGGTGGAGAATAAGAGTTTCATGAGGAAATTATACTTACAGCTGATCAGGTCAAGCTGTGAAAGTAATGCCATTTACAGAGGGTATTGCTTTAAAACCTAATCACTAAGTACAATGTCTAATTTTTAAGTAGTGGCCTGTCTCCTCCCTTTAGCATCAACATTATTTTTAGCTCAGAGGCTCTAACATATTCTTATGACCTTTATTGTCCATTGTTATAATAAATAAAGCACAAAGCCATTAAAACAAAGCAGCTTGTGTGATTTGCAACATAACAGTTTTTTTCTCCCACCCTCGGAGAGAATGCTAGTTCCTAACTGCCTTCTAGAGGATTGTATAAAGTAAATCGTGTTCAGGAAATAACTATTGTTATTATTTTTTTACTATTATTAAAACAAAAACTTATACTGGAAAAATGCCTTTACTTCTAGTTCTCTGAACACGGTCATTTCACATACCCGCCTTTTGTATACACTTTGCTTCATACCTGCATTACCTTATCTCCCCCTTCAGTCTACCTGGTGAGTTTTCTTCACCCTTACTAAGTTCCAGACTTTTTCCTTGACTTCAGTTACATGTCTTTGTACCTGATCTTCTTTCTTCAAAAATCTAGTGTGCTTAGGTCTCTTTGTAAGAAATATTAACTTCATTTAATCAAGTATTAAAGTGCATAACAATCTAAGATCTAACAGAATCAATATGTATGCAAGTGAAAACAAAGTTGATCTTATTTTTATTATTTATTTATTTATTTTTATTTATTTTTTGAGAGTAAAGTAACAGAAGTTTATTAAACAAGGATACAGAAAAAGCTCTCAGGAATGAGAGGGGTCCTGACAGGGTTGTCCAAAACAAAGATGATTTTAAAGAATGACTTCTTAAGGAGACTATTTGAATCCCATTCAATAACCATTTATCGTGTACTCTGGAAAAACTGGTCTCAAAATTTTTATAAATTAACCATTGTTTCACACAAATTATAATCACTCCTTCTTCTTCTCTGATTAGACATAACAGAGGCAGTTTCAGTGCTGAAAAATAGTATTTGAATCTTTATATGGAATTCTTTGAACGAATCTTAGTATATTTTATAATAGTTTTTCTCATTAATTAGATTTTGTCACTCCTTTTGCGTCTTGTAATTCAAAGACTTTGGAAAACTAGGCATAAGGGAGAAAATGATCTCGTGAATCGACAAGTTCAGTTGAAAATGCTTATGCCAAAAATATGTATGTGATCATGACCCAACAAATGAATATGTAAACAATACAGCATTTAATCATACTTTCCTTTCTTGGAATATTGTTTTAATGTATTTAATGATGATGTTCTGCTTAAGCCTTACAGTTGGCCTAGTATTATCTGCTTTAAGCCTCATCCTAAATTTCATAAACTTAGGTGGCCATTAATAGTAGTCAGCTGGTCAACACACTTCAGTCTGCAAGACAATGAGAAAACTCCTAGGTTTTTCTCAGCAACTAGGAACTTTCTCTGCAGTCTTGGCTTTGGTCCTTCTCCGGTAGACAACTTTTCAGGTGTCCTCAGTCTCTTATCTTCTATCCAATTTTCTCAAGTTCCTCCATCATTCTGAATTAAAACCCCACTTGCAACTCCTTGAGGAAATCTTCAGTTTTTCACTTGAGGTCTCCCTGTCTCTGGCCACCACAAGTAATTGTGTATACACCATATATATCATTTCTAGTTCTTCTACTTTTCTTCTCTCGTTATCAGGATCATGATCATATGTAAGGATATTTTTGTCACAGTCCCAGTGATAATCTGTACTTACTAGCCAGGTCATTCTCTCTCTCTTGCCCTAGTAAAAACTTATTCATGGGTATGGAATGAATGACCAATTTTACAATGGTAAGAGATAACTAAAAACAATCACCCATTTCAAAATGTTTGCTTCATATCTTAAATCAGATACTTACGGCCATTTTCTGCTCAAGAATTAATAAATACTATATTGTGCTAATTATTTCTTGTGGTGCATTAACACTTCTAGGCAACTGATAAGTAACTTAATAAAACTGTATCTTCTTAACTCTCCTGTATACACCTCTCCTCTCCTGTCTGCATTGCCCCTGTCTTGTTCAAACCCTCATTATCCTCTCACCTGGACATTTTGAAGTTTTCTAAGAAACAGCGTTCTTAACTTGTCTCTCAATAGTCTCTATTCACCATCCACACTTCCACCTGAGTGATCGAAGTAAGCATCTTCAATTCTCACTCTCCTACTCAGAACTGCTTCTCAGTGTCTCAGGATGAAGTCAAACCTCCCAGCACCCACAGAACCCCCGCCCGGTCCTGACACCTGATCGGGACTTCTGCCTTCCTTTGCACTGGTTGGACTGCAGGATCTGCAGTCCTTGAACATGCTATTTCACAGCTCTCCTTCACCAGAAGCCCAAATGCCCTTCCTGTTCTGGTCTGTGTGAAGAACACCTATCAGCTCTCAAGATGCAGCCTGTGCACCAGTTCTTCAAAATGCTTTTCCCGACCCTCTCAGAGAGAAAAACAATCTTCTCTTTGATCTCTTCCCTCCCTCATAATGTACCACAGGTATGCGTTCTTTCACAGCATTAATAATACTTCTTTTTCTTAGTTTTGTGTATTGCTGTCTTCGTCTCTAAAATGTAAAATTTCAAGAATGTAGAGGGCACCTTATTTCCATATTCTAATATAAAGTAGCACTCCATAAATGTTACATAAATAATATGGATACCACTTAAAAGCAATAACTTATTCCTAAGTTTTTTCAGCATCTCTTACGAGCTGCAGACAAGCACTTCTAAAATACCACTGCACACCTCCACATATATGTCCTACAAGTACCTCAAAGTTCACAATGCCCACAACAAATCATTTCTTTCCCCCTGAAAGTTACTCTTGTATCTGAATTTCCTGTTGACCAATCATACATCCTTTGACTCAAACTAAAAATTCACCTCCCTATTTTGATCTCTCTAACCTTCAGTGTCACCTGCCCAGTCATTAGTTATCTTCATAAAAATATCTCCGATAATGCCATTTTCCTACTTAAAAAATGCATCATATAGCTTATTATTACAGACAATTTGGCAAAAATCCTCACCATCTGGCAACACCTAACTTTACAACCTCATCTCTTGCAATTTCTCCCATGGACCTTAACGTTAAGCTTCATATAAAGGTATAAAGAACTGTAAGTAGGTGAGCAATAGCCAACCATGTCTAATAGAAATATAGATGTTTCTTGGTGCCAGAAGAAAAAAAAAAAAAAAGAAAAAGAAAGCAAAACCTAATGGTGTATTGCCCGATATAACACAAGCCTGTAGGGTCTCAGAGCTGTCAGCCAGGCCCTCCCAGCATCACTTCAGCTGCTGACAGCTATACCTACCACATCTCTGCCTCTGTGGGTATGCTAAAACCCAATTCCTACTTCACTGCCTTCAGAAGAATTCTATGACACCCCTCTGCCCATCCTGATTTAGTTTTCTTGTTTTTGTACTCTTATCTTTACCCAACCATATTAGTTATCATATGATATTGTAATGATCTGACTGCTTCCCTCCTAGCTTATGTACTTTTTGAAGGCTGACATCATCATCAAGTGCTTTGTTCATAATAAGTGCAGAATCAGAGTGAATTCTTTATCCTGATTTGTACTACCTCAAACTAACTCCATTATATAAAAAGTTAAAAAAATGAAATTACCTTTTAAATTAATTTGAAAGAAAACAATTGTCATAAAACACTTCAGGGGATGAAAAATGATTGCAAAGCAGATCTGTTTATTTGTTAAATGCAGGAATTGCTATTAGGAAGGCTAATTAAAACCCATTCTGTTTCCAGGCACATGCCTTGTACCTGATGTCACTCAATCCAATCTAAGTATTAATGACTTCATCTACAAAATGGGATTACTAACACCAATTTCATAGCATTTCTGTAGGATTAATATGTATTTATAGAAATCTCAGTAAAAACAGTTAGACATGCCATTTAAAATAAGTAAATCTACAGAGCCACATAATGTCAAGAAATTAACTTATCATCCACTGGAAGTTTCCAGGAAGATAAGAAGCTTCCTCTCACTACAGTTTATACATTTCTTCCCTTAAGGTACAAAAAAGCTAGGTGGTCCACCCCAGGATAAAGGGGAGTGGCTGTGGGAGAAGGGCTTAAATGTGACCCATATTTACCCTGTTCATCTTAACTGAAAACAGTCAGTTAGAACCATGGAACCTGTCTGTGATTCCCCAATGCAAAAACCTTGTGATGTTCAAAAGGGTGTTAGTTAGAGGTGTAATGTTAAACTGGAGAGCTAAACAGCATTAACCAACTTGAAAACTTACTTAATGAAGACTCTAAGTAGTAATAGGACCACATTATCTTTTAAATGCTATTAGAACATACATAGTATAGCTATCTAAGAGTCCCCTTACGTTCTTCTGGTTTCATTTCAGTTATTTTTTGTAGCCAATTTTTCCATGTTTGGCAGTCACAAGGCTCATGTGCTTCACCAAGGCACTCCCTAAGGAGGAAAACATAAAAGAGGCAATTAAAAAAAATTCTTTATCAACATCGAGGTAAAAGAATAGATGGAAAGTACCCTTCCAATTTTAAAGTTGAGAAAACTGAGGCACAGTGATCAGTGAGAGAAGCACTTCAAGAGAAGAACTGAACTGAAAACGTGATTTCAGAGCTTGATAAACACCAGGTCCAATTTTTTTTTTATTTTTTAATTTTTTAATTTATTTTATTTTTTTAAAAGATTTTATTTATTTATTTAACACAGAGAGAGAGAGAGACAGCCAGCGAGAGAGGGAACACAAGCAGGGGGAGTGGGAGAGAAAGAAGCAGGCTCCCAGCGGAAGAACCTGACGTGGGGCTCGATCCCAGAACTCCGGGATCACGCCCTGAGCCGAAGGCAGACGCTTAACGACTAAGCCACTCAGGCGCCCCCAATTTTTTTTTTTTTAAATCAATACATTCAGTTACACATTGTTAAATGTTCAAAATAGATTACCTAATATTTGTAATTTACTTTTGCATGCCAGAAGAGCTGTAAGATATTTTTATCAGTTAAGTTCTGCCTTCACTAATACTTTAAATTCTTGTACTCGAAGTTTATTCTCTGGGTGAGCAGCCTTGCTGCCATTCAGGAGCTTGTTAAACATGACAAAGACCAGGCCCATAAGACCTACTAATTAGAATCTACATGTTATCAAAATTACCACATGACCCTTCTGCATTTTAAAGTTTTAAAAGCACTATTTTATGTCACATTCTTTAAAAATTTTTTTAAAAAAATTTCTTTTCAATTTAGTTAACATACAGTGTATTATTAGTTTCAGGGATAGAATTAAGTGATTGATCAGTTGCATGTAACACCCAGGGCTCATTACTTCAAGCTCCCTCCTTAATGCCCATCACCCAGTTACCCCATCCTCCCACCCTCCCCTCCAGCAATCCTGTTTGTTCCCTACAGTTAAAGAGTCTCTTATAGTTTGCCTCTTTCTCTGTTTTTATTCTTCCTTCCATTCCCCTATGTTCATCTTTTTGTTACTTAAATTACACAAGTGAAACCATATGGTTATTTGTCTTTCTCTGACTTATTTCCCCCTTAGCATAATACCCTCTATTTTCATCCACATTTTGCAAATGGCAAGATTTCATTTTTTTGATGGCTAAGTAATATTCCATGGTATAAATATACCACCTCTTCTTTATCCAATCATCCGTCAATGGACATTTGGGCTCTTTCCACAGTTTGGGTATTGTGGACATTGCTGCTATAAACATTGGGGTGCAGGTGCCTCTTCGGATCACTATGTTTGTATACTTACAATAAATACCTAATAGTGCAATGCTAGGTCATTGGGTAGCTATATTTTCAACTTTTTGAGGAACCTCCATACTGTCTTCCAGAGTGGCTGCACCAGCTTGCATTCCCACCAAACACTGTAAGAGGGTTCCCTTTCCTTCACATCTTCAATATCTGTTGTTTCCTGAGTTGTTAATTTTAGCCATTCTGACTGGTGTGAGGTGGTATCTCATTGTGGTTTTGATCGTTATTTCCCTGAGTGATGTTGAGCATTTTTCATGTGTTTATTGGTCATCTGTATGCCTTCTTTGGAGAAATGTCTGTTCATGTCTTCTACCCATTTCTTGACTGAATTTTTTGTTTTTTGGGTGTTGAGTTTGATAAATTCTTTATAGATTTTGGATATTAGCCCTTTATCTGATATGTCATTTGCAAATATCTTCTCCCATTCTGTAGGTTGTCTTTTAGTTTTGTTGGTTATTTACTTTGCCAAGCAAAAGCTTTTTATCCTGATGAAATCCCAATAGTTCATTTTTGCTTTTGTTTCGCTTGCTTTTGGAGACGTGTCTAGCAAGAAGTTGCTGCAGCCACAGTTCAAAGAGGTTGCTGCCTCTGTTCTCCACTAGGATTTTGATGGATTCCTGTCTCACATTTAGGTCTTTCATCCATTTTGAATTTGTTTTTGTGTATGCTGTACGAAAGTGGTCCAGTTTCATTTTTCTGCATGTGGCTATCCAATCTTCTGAACATCGTTTGCTGGAGAGACTGTCTTTTTTCCACTGGATATTTTTTCCTGCTTTGTCAATGATTAGTTGACCACAGAGTTGAGGGTCCATTTCTGGGTTCTCTATTCTGTTCCACTGACCTATGTGTCTGTTTTTGTGCCAGTACCATCCTGTCTTGATGATTATAGCTTTGTAATACAGCTTGAAGTCCAGAATTGTGATGTCAGCTTTTTCTTTTTCAGTATTCGTTTGGCTATTTGAGGTCTTTTTTCTGGCTCCATACAAATTTTAGGATTGTTTCAGCTCTGTGAAAAATGCTGGTAGTATTTTGATAGGGATTGCACTGAACGTGTAGATTGCTTTGGGTAGCACAGACATTTTAACAATATTTGTTCTTCCACTTCATGAGCATGGAATGTTTTTCCATTTCTTTGTGTCTTCCTCAATTTCTTTCATTAAGTGTTCCATAGTTTTCTGAGTACAGATCTTTTATCTCTTTGGTTAGCTTCTATTCCTAGGTATCTAATGGTTTTTGGTGCAATTGTAAATGGGATCGATTCCTTGATTTCTCTTCCTGTTGTTTCACTGTTAGTGTATAGGAATGCAACAGGCTTCTGTGTGTTGCTTTTATACCTTGCAACTTTGCTGAATTCCTTTATCAGTTCTAGCAATTTTTTCCTGGGGTCTTTTGGGTTTTCCACAGAGTACCCTGTCATCTGTGAAGAGTGAAAGTTTGACTTCTTTGCTGATTTGGATGCCTTTTATTTCTTTTTGCTGTCTGATTGCTGAGGCTAGGACTTCCACTACAATGATGAACAACAGTGGTGAGAGTGGACATCCCTGTCGTGTCCCTGATATTAGGGGAAAAGCTCTGTTTCTCTCCTCTGAGGATATTTGCTGTGGGTCTTTCTTATATGGCTTTTATGATGTTGAGAAATGTTCCCTCTCTCCCTACATGGTGGAGGGTTTTTATCAAGAAAGGATGCTGTACTTTGTCAAATACTTTTTATCATATGGTTCATATGGTTCTTATCCTATTAGTAATACAGTGTATCACACTGATTGATTGTGGATGTTGAAGTATCCCTACAGCCCGGGAATAAATCCCACTTGGTTGTGGTGAATAATCCTTTTAATGTACTGTTGCATCCTATTGGCTAGTATCTTGGTGGGAATTTCTGCATCCATATTCATCAGGGATATTCATCTGCATCTATAATTCTCCTTTTACTGGGGTCTTTATCTGGTTTTGGGATCAAGGTAATGCTGGCCTCACAGAATGAGTTCGGAAGTTTTCCTTCCATTTCTATTTTTTGTAACAACTTCAGAAGAACAGGTATTAATTCTTCCTTAAATGTTTGGTAGAATTCCCCTGGGAAGCCGTCTGGCCTTGGGCCCTTTTTTGTTGGGAAATTTTTGATGACTGCTTTAATTTCTTTGCTGGTTATGGGTCTGTTCTGGTTTTCTATTTCTTCCTGTTTCAGTTGCAGTAGTTTAGGTTTCTAGAAATGCATTAATTTCTTCTGGATTGCCTGATTTGTTGGCATGTAACTGCTCATAATATTCTAATTGTTGGTATTTCTGCAGTGTTGACTGTGATCTCTCCTTTTTCATTCATGATTTTATTTATTTGAGTCCTTCCTCTTTTCTTTTTGATAAGCCTGGCCAGGGGTTTATCGATCTTATTCTTTCAAAGAACCAGCTCCTAGTTTTGTTGATCTGTCCTGTTTTTTTGATTTCTATATCATTGATTTCTCATCTAATCTTTATTATTTATCTTTTCCTGCTGTATTTAGGCTGTATTTGCTGTTCTTTTCCCAGCTCCTTTAGATGTAAGATTAGGTTGTATATTTGAGACTTTTCTTGCTTCTTGAGGAAGGTCTATATTACTATATACTTTCCTCTTAGGACTGCCTTTGCTTCATGTCAAAGATTTTGAACTGTTGTTTTCACTTTCATTTGCTTCCATGTTTTTAAAAAATTCTTTGATTTCCTGGCTGACTCATTCATTCTTTAGTAGAATGTTCTTTGATCTCCATGTATTTGTGGTCCTTCCAAATTTTTCCTTGTGGTTAACTTCAAGTTTCATAGCATTGTGGTCTGAAAATAGGTATGGTATGATTTCAATCTTTTTGTACTGGTTGAGACCTGATTTGTGACCCAGTATGTGATCTACTCTGGAGAATGTTCCACGTGCACTTGAAAAGAATGTACATTCTGCTGCTTTAGGGTAAAATGCTCTGAATATATCTGTTAAGTCCATCTGGTCCAGTGTGTCATTCGAAGCCCTTGTTTCCTTGCTCACCTTCTGCTTAGATGATCTGTCCACTGCTGTGAATGGGGTGCTGAAGTCCCCTACTATTATTGTATTATCATTGAGTTTCTTTGTTATTAATTGACTTACATATTTGGCTCCTCTCAAATTAGGGGCATAAATATTTACAATCATTAGATCTTGTTGTTGGATAGACCCCCTTTATTATGATATAGTGTCCTTCTTCATCTCTTACTACAGTCTTTGGTTTAAAATCTAGTTTGAGTGATAGAAGGATGGCTACTCTACCTTTCTTTTTTTTAAATATTTTATTTATTTGACAGAGACAGCAAGAAAGGGAACACAAGCAAGCGGAGTGTGAGAGGGAGAAACAGGCTTTCTGCCGAGCAGGGAGCCTGGTGTGGGGCTTGATCCCAGGACCCTGGGATCATGACCTGAGCCAAAGGCAGATGCTTAATGGCTGAGCCACCCAGGCACCCCTCTACTCTACCTTTCTTTTGATTACATCACATTCTTGTTGTTACTTTCACCTTAAAATCCCCAAGTAACAGGGCAATCTAATTTACTTTTGAGTTTGCTGAATCCCAATTTTCTGTTTCACTGGAATTTGGCAAAGTTTGATTTAAATAATAAAGAACATATCAACTAATCATTAGTTAACTTGATTTTACATTCTTTCTATAGCTATATAAAAATCAGGGGCACCTGGGTGGCTCAGTCGTTAACTCTCCCACTCCCCCTGCTGGTGTTCCCCTCTCACTGTGTCTCTTTCTGTCCAATAAATAAATAAAATCTTAAAAAAATAAATAAAAATAAAAAATAAAAATCAACATTCAAAAGGGGTAAAGCCTTTAAAAATTACTTATTTTAATTCAATATGATGGTATATTCTGTAGTACAAAGGAAATTTTACAGTAAATAACAAAATATCATGGGGGCGGGGGGAAGAAAAGCCTAATCTGTAGGTGTCATCATCATTATCACCATCATGATATGTTATTTTAAACAAAGATCTTATTTGCAAAGATTAAGTCTATTAAGACACCTGCGGATGCAGGCAGTCTTACAAACTAAAAAGTAACACTTTACTATATTAAGAATGTTAACAGGGTACCTGGGGGGCTCAGTTGGTTAAGCATCTGCTTTTGGCTCAGGTTATGATTTCGGGGTCCTGGAATCAAGCCCCATGTCAGGCTCCCTGCTCAGTGGGAAGTCTGCTTCTCCCTCTCCCTCTCCCCCCAACTTGTGCTCTCTCTAATAAATAAAATCTTAAAAAAAAAAGAATGTAACAATTCTACTTCAAGCCCATTAAAATAGCTACTATTAAAAAACTGGAAGACAACAAGTGTTGGGAAGGATGTGGAGAAACTGGAACCCTTGCTGGTAGGAATCTAAAATGATGCAGTTGTTATGGAAAAGTTTGGTAGTTCCTCAAAATAAAAGACATAGAATTACTACATGATCTATCAATTCCACTCCTAAGGATATACCTAAAAGAATTGAAAGCATTGACTAAAATTTTCTCAGCAATGTTCACAACAGTATTATTCACAACAGCCAGAATATTGTTAACAACCCATGTGTCCATCAACAAATGAGCAGATAAATAAAATGTGGTACACACACACACACACACACACATACACACACACACACAGAGGAATATTAGTAGGCCATAAAAAGGAATGAAATTCTGATTTATGCTACAACATGGATGAATCTTGAGACATTATGCTAAGTGTAATAAGTCAGAAACAAAAGGAAAACTATCGTATGGTTCCACTTACATTAAATATCCAGAATAGGGAATTCACAGAGACAGAAAGTAGAATGGTGGTTACCAGGAGCTATGGGGCAAGGGAGGATGGGGAGTTTTTGCTTAATGGTTAGAGTTTCTGTTTGGTATGAGGTAAAAGTTCTGTAAATGTATAGGAAATGGTTGTACAACATTAGGAATGTACTTAATACCACTGAATTATATACTTAAAAATGTTTTGAAGAAAGAAAAACACCAATTATCTTGAAAGGGTAATTTGGTGTGCTTCAATTTCTGACATTACTATTTGGGAAATCTTTTCCATAACTGTGGTTTTATAACATTTTTTAGTAATTTATTGGTAACTTAACAGTCATTCAAAAAATAATGAGTTGATTAAAAATGGAAGTTAAAAAATGGAAGTAGATATATTACATTCGCTTTGGTATATATTAAAATAAACTCTGCTTCCTGGAAATGTAAGGCATATCTGTGATAACTGTTAATTTTAATTTGGCACATATACTAGCATATACCAGAGTAAAAAGTATGCCACAGATCTAGGAACAGTGTTTCCATATGGTGCTTGAGAATACATGTAGGAATACAGAATCTAGATTTCTCATGACTTATTAAAAAAAAATTAGGTGTAATTCCATATCTTCAGTATCTAAAACAAATGAAGTCAATGAAATAAATTATTTCCATTAATTTTAAGAGTTCTCCCCCTGAAGATTAAACAGCACATTGAATGTTTTTTCCCTACTAGAATCAATACCAATATGACTGGCTCTGGTGTTCGGACATTTTCTGACAAAACTGAGAAAATACTGAGTGGGGGAGGCGGTGGAGAGGAAAACCCAATGTTTTCAAACGGAGTCTGAAAAAATAAATTGTATTTCTTCAAAACGCCATAATTGTTTACTGGTATTCTTGGTCTCTGAGGCTGCGTTGCATTACATAGCAAGATTTTCTTTTCCAGAACCTCACAGGAGGACACACAGCTGCTGTTTCCTCAGGTGCTAGCCCCATCAGCAGGATCACTTCTGAATGTTATAACTCGATGGCAGTTTCCAGTGCAATGTTAAGAATGGGTATAAAAAGGAGAGGCTTTTTATATAAAAAATCAGAGTAAGGACTATAAATTAAAAAGGGAGCTAGAGGTTGCCTTTTAAAACTAAGGTATTTGGGAAAACAAGCCCAACTACTTTAAAGTATGGTAATAACAATGCTACTGGACATTATGTGACTGATAATCTGAATTATGCCATATGTAGGGAGAGACGTTATTCTGAGACAAGTAATAAAGAGACTGGAATGTTCTGTAGATACTGTAAAGCTAAATTCCTGAAGAGTTTTAACCAAGATACAGATGATTGGTGACAAGTATTCTGACAGACCTAGTACCTATTGTTGAGACTGTACCTCAAAATGTCACTAAAAACAAGGTAATTTTAAGAGGAATTTTGCCTCGCAGTCAACTGAAATTTAGACACACCAATAGAGTGGGTGAAGTGCTTCATAAGGGGAAAAGTGCTTCATTATAAAGGAAAAAAAAAGATTGTCTAATATAAAATCCTTAACCCTGTCCAACTATCACAGTTAACTAATATCAAGAGATTGAGGAATGGCTCTTTCCTTGAAAAAATTTGAATATGCACAACCACTGGCAGGAATATACACTGGCTACAAAGGATTCTGGAAAAGGAAAAACCTTTTACTAAAGTTTCATAACCTGATGGGAAATTCCTACCAAGAAGTTGACAATTTCTGCACTACTGGGTATTTACGCCAAAGATACAAATATAGTGATCCAAAGGGGCACCTGCACCCCAAAGTTTATAGCAGCAATGTCCACAATAGCCAAACTGTGGAAAGAGCCCAGATGTCCACAGACAGATGAATGGATAAAAAAGATGTGTGTATATATATATATATATATATATATATATATATATATATATATATATATACACACACACACACACACATATATACACACAATGGACTACTACTCAGCCATCAAAAAAATGAAGTCTTGCCATTTGCAACGATGTGCATGGAACTAGAGGATATGATGCTAAGCAAAAAAGTCAGAGAAAGGCAATTATATGATCTCACTCAGATGTGGAATTTAAGAAACAAAACAGAGGATCATAGGGGGGAGAGGAAAAAATAAAACAAGATGAAATCAGGGAAGGAGACAAACCATAAAGACTCTTAATCATAGGAAACAAACTGAGGGTTGCTGGCGGGGAGAGGGATGGAGAGATGGAGTAACTGGGTGATAGCCATTAAGGAGGGCATGTGATGTAATGAGCACTGGGTGTTATATAAGACTGATGAATCACTGACCTCTACCTCTGAAACTAATAATATATTGTATGTTAATTAACGGAATTAAAAAAATCAGTAGGTGGGAAAATTTATTATAAAATATTAGAACATATTTTGGAAGCATGATCTGAAACACTTCATTTATGTAAGCTTTTAATTAAAAATTTTTTTTCTTGGGGTACCTGGGTGGCTCAGTCAGTTAAAGTGTCTGCCTTTGGCTCGGATCATGATTCCCAGGGTCCTGAGACTGAGCCCTACATCAGGCTCTCTGCTCAGCAGGGAGCCTGCTTCTCCATCTCGCTTGGCCTGCCGCTCCCCCTACTTGTGCTCTTTTTCTCTAATAAATAAATAAAATCTTAAAAGTTTTGCCTTTCCAAATTTTTTTTGATAAATCTGACATGTAACATTGTGTGAATTTAAAGTATACAGTGTGCCACTTTGATACATTTATGTATGGTAATATGATTGGCGTTGTAACAATTTTTATCATATTACATGTTTATTAGTAAAAAAAAAGTAACACCTCCTTCTTAAAAAAAAAAGTTGACAATTTCAGTTCACTGCCATTTTAGAACTTTATTAATGACCCATCCTGAGTAAGTAGAAATCCTCATTTTATGATTCTCCTCCTTTAGACAACTTTTCCCCTTAATTAACAAATTAACTAAAAATTATAATTTTAAAAAACTAGTATTTTTGGGGTGCCTCGGTGGCTCAGTCAGTTAAGCTTCCAACTCTTGAATTTGGCTCAGGGTTGTGAGATTGAGTCCCACATCAGGCTCCATACTGGGTGTGGAGCCTGCTTAAGATTCTCTTCCTTTCCCTCTGCCTCATCCCCTGCCCCCCCCAAACATACAAGAATATTTTTTAGTATACCAGGCAATGTTGTAATTCCTTACATGTACCGACTCATTTAATCCACACAACACTTCTTTGAAATCAGTACTATTATCCCCAATTTACAGGCATGGAGAGGCTCAGCACTCTGCCAAAGGTCACACAGAAAGCAAGCAGATGAGCTGAGATTTGAAGCCAAATAGTTTGGCTTACATTTTGTGCTGATTGCATCAGTTACAAAGGCTTCAACTGTATTACTGTACTATAAGAGAGGATGCTTGTTTATCATCAAGTCACACAGCTAGTTAGCGGCAGTTAAGTCTCAAATGTAGGCCCTGTGTCTCCCAATTAATGACAATCATGTGCTCCACTGAAACTTGATATATTGAACTTTCAACAGTATTTATTTAGATGAGTATGATACTTTGTATAGAGTAGACATGATATTTAAACAGGGTCTTACGATCAATTTTGATCAAATAAATATGTCTCATTTCTGAGCCTACGACAAGCTGGGGAATAGGTTCTGCTTGTCTGCAGGGCTCTGATACTTAAATAGCTAAATGCTGCCAGTCTGGAAAAATCTTCTTCCAGAACCAGAGCTATTAAGCTAAGGAACCGAGACTCTAATTTTGCAAGCGAAAATGAGATTCAACTATTAGGGCCCACAAACAAGAACAACATTTATTTTGCCCAGAGGACTCTTAAAGAGTCCACTGTCTGAAGTCTGTGGAGGAGATGAAGCATGAAACTGTGCTTTAACTCAATCAAGATTCATAAGCCTAACAGGAGAGTAAGTTTTATCAAAATCTTTATTGTGGGTATTGGAGGAAAACAGAACAAGTTGATAACAATATTAATGCACTAATGCACATTCACTTGGGAAATTTCCCGAAATACCTGACAAGTCTGCACATTGTACTCTGATTCACCGGAAACTTCAATGGACTAGAAACCTGATGCTGTGATTTCTCATCAGTTGTATCTCTATAATCCAAATCTTACTGGGTTCAATTTGTTTCATGGTGATGGTGACACTACTTTAAAGGTTTCTTTGCATAGTTCAGTAAATAGATGTTCCACAGCTGGGTGATATATTTTTAAAACCACAGAATATTATTGTTTAGAATATTCATGCCGGTCAATTATATTGAATAACTTTAAAATATATTTGGCTGTCTACAGATTTAGAAGAGATGAATTCCATTTAAGTCTCTATTTCCAGAGGCAACACTGGTGATTAAAGGGACTGGGGATACTCTGAGGTGATACAGGAGAGAAATGACCACTATACCTAACGTTAAATTTAAGTTCTTCTCCTCATAGATTAGAATTTGGGTGGTATTAAGAAGTATTTTTGACAACAAATCTTTATTTTTTATTTTTAAAAAGTATATTTATTTTTTAAAAGATTTTATTTATTTATTTTAGAGATAGTGCAAACGGGGGGAGGGAAAGGAGGAGAGGGACAAGCAGACTCCGCACTGAGAGCAGAGTCTGATCTGGGGCTTGATTCCAGGACCCTGAGGTGACCTGAGCCAAAATCAAGAGTCAAACTATTAACCAACTGAGCCACCCAGGCGCCTCAGGGAGCAAATCTTTAAAGAGTTGCCTCAGAAAAGAAAGACTTCGCGTTTGTTCACAGGGCACAGAAGTTACATAGTAGCATATTCTACTTAATAAAAACAGAGGGGAGATGGTCACTGGCTCAAGTTACGAACACTGTCCAGGACAACACAGTCAAATCAGACAAAATATAATTATATAGGCTAGGGGGAGAAAGCATTCTAGGTTCAGTTAATAAGGGCAAAGAAGTGGTGGGTGAACAAGTTACAAGAGAAAGGGCTACACTGAGGTGGGAAGGGAAATGTCTACTCCCACCTTCCCTCCTACTGATAAATATATTTAGTTATATTCAGGCACACATCCCTTGAGGATGGCTCTCAACTCATTCTGTCACACGAAGCTCTTTAAAAGAAGGAACTATTATTGCCTTTTCTTGTGGTTTTTGTAATCATCTTTAGAGAATATTTCTGAGCTTTCTGGGGAAAGAAAGAAGCAAAACCAAGAATCATATGCCTTTATTTTATGAAGATGTCTCTGAGAAAGCTTCCTTTCCCATACAGCAGATTTTGCCTCTCTATTAAATAGATAAGGGCAGTAGAATTCTTAGAATTTATTTTTTTTTAATTTTTAGAAATTT
The DNA here is from genome assembly GCF_024610735.1 of Ursus americanus. Classification (NCBI taxonomy): domain Eukaryota; kingdom Metazoa; phylum Chordata; class Mammalia; order Carnivora; family Ursidae; genus Ursus; species Ursus americanus. Next base: position 69,415,091 of record NC_142129.1, read on the forward strand.
CTGATTTAGGCAAACCTCTTTTACTACATGAATAAAAGTAGGAAGAATGTAAAAACACAGACTGCAAATTAATGCCTAGAGAGGTGCAGCAGGCAATGTAAAAATCCTAGAAAAGGATTTAGATTTAGAATTGTTAGTCCAGAAAACGATTCTATTTGCTGAACTCTCTACTACCCTTATGAATGGAGAAAGAGTAAATAATTACCAAATGTGACCTTGAATCCATGTGGCCATTCACAGATCCCCTGAACTAGGATAAAATTCAAAAGAGGGCCTGTGGTCTTGGTGTATCGTCTCCAAAGAATCTTGAGTATAGGCAGCCCGATATTTTGGGGTGTGAGAAAGAATAAGTGAATATATTTCTCCAAATACTGGTCTAGAAATGTACATTTATAGCATCATATATGTTTATAGATTCATTCATATAGCTTTTAGAGTCTAACCTATATTGGTAGTTTTTTCCACTAGTTTTGTCATGTTTAGTCAAACCAAACTTATTACCTGCAACATACAAAGGTTTACTAGTAAAAACTAGTAAAAGCCAGACCACAGAAACCACGGAGCTTAAGAAGACAATGCTAATCACAGGTTCTTCTTTTCCCTTCAAAACTTTATTATTCTCTGATCTTAGGAAATGCTTTCTTCTCCTTATCTTCTAAATGTTTTACTAATTTATATTTTCCATTTTTGTAGCTTCTCTACCAATCCTCTAAATCAGCCTTTTTCAATCAGGATGTTTACATGAACAGAGAACTCAGAATTCGATTTATGTGATAACTTTTCTCAATTTTCCCAAGGATAATACATGATTAGTACTATTCATTTTGTTTTATTTTTTTCAGCTTCTTAAATTTATTTTTTAATTTTTAAAGGTTTTATTCATTTATTTGAGAGAAGGGGTAGAGAGAGTACGAGCAGGGTAAAGGACAGAGGGAGAAGCAGACTGTCTACTGTGCGGGGAGCCCCAGGCAGGGCTCCATCAGGGGACTCCAGCATCATGAGCCCAGCCAAAGGCAGATGCTTAACTGACTGAGCCACACAGGCACCCCCTTTTAGGCTTTTTTTAAATAAAGATTTTATTTATTTACTTGAGAGAGAGAGAACAAGAGGGAGAGAAAGAGAGTGCACGAGGGGAGAAAAAGAGAGAGCCGTGCGCGCGTGTGTGCACAAGTGGGGGGTGGGGCAAGCAGACTCCCCACTGAGTGTGGAGCCTATGACAAAGGACTCCATCCCAGGACCCTGAGATCATGACCTGAGCCGAAGTCAGTCACTTAACCGACTGAGCTGCCTAGGCACCCCTGATTAGTACCATTTTAGATGCACAGGGTGCACACAGTGGGATGCCTTAGGGCATGTGAGCTTAAGTTTTTGAAGAAACTCCATACTAACTCAAAAAGGAAGCTCCTTTTATTTATTTTTTTTACTTTAGTATTCTTATGTTACAGTAAAGTGGGTTCATATTCATTTAAGGACTATTTATTTATGAACTATTAAGCTCATATAAATTTATTAACTCACTTGTCACTTCTGAGCTGGATCCCGACCTCTTCTGGTGAGGTAGTAAGGTGGAGTTAAGAACCAATCAGCAAATAGTAAAACTTGTAAAACTAAAAATTATGAATTTGTCTTGTAAATGTTTTGAAAAATTACCGTAAGGCATGTGGATGTAATCTATTATTCAATATTCTGTTGTATTTTACTTGCTGAGTCTGATTTCGCCATCAAAGTAGTCAATGTGATTTTTCTTTCATTAATCATTTCATTCAAGTACCTAGAGCACAGGAGTCTAGCAAACTTTTCTGTAAAGAACCAAATGGTAAATATTTTGGGTTTTGTACGCCATATGGTTTCTGTCGGAACTATGTAATGCTGCCATGGCCTGAAAGCAGCCACAAAAAATAAATTGGCACAAATGGTGTGGCTGTGTTCCAATAAAAATTGGTAGGGACAGTAGTTTTCTGACACCTGACCTAGAGAGTTCAGTGCTATACATAGACTGGCAATTCAAGAAATATTTTTAGCTAATGATAATGTTGATGAGGGTAAGAAATAGACCTTTCAGGGTAGGAATATTTCCCTAACTATGCCTTTTTACTATTTAGCAGTGCTATAATTTGACTTTGGTTTCTGGTAAGTAAATAAATAGAGTCCTATATCCATCTAAAGTATACCATTGCATATGTGATAAATCTGGAAATGAGAAAAAAGGAGAACAAACACTATTTCTTTTTCTGATCATTTAATTACCTAAAAAAAAAAACAATGGTTAATTATCATCGAATCTACTCTGAATAAAGCAGAATGCTGACAGGCAGACATATAGTTAAATGCTGATGTCGGACATATAGTTAAAAAACACAAGACACACAAAGTGATTCTTAACTAGGACTGTGCATTAGAACCACCTACAAGCTTCTTTTTAGGGGCCCTACATCAAAACCTACTAAATCAAAATCTTATTTGTTGGGGCCTATGATGAAAATTTGGGAAAATGGGTCTTAGTTAATTCTGGGCATCCATGGTTAAGAATCACTGCTGGAGTCTTCAATTTTAAGAAAAAAAGTAAAGTTCTTAACATGTTCTAATCTATTCTCAGCAATTTGTTACTAGAGTTTAAGTGCATGGGCTCTGGAATCAGAGCTGGGCTCTAATCCCATTTTTGCCATTTCTTAGCTGCATAACCCCGGGCAACTTCTCTATGCCTGAGATTCTTTATCTGTAAAATGGGTATAATAACAACACTCGACTCATAGCAGCATTGTTGGGAGAATTCAATATATGAAAATATCTGGCATAAAGCTTGGTACACATCAAGGACACAATAAATATAAACTATGACTACTCATCACACATTTTTTTTAATTAATAAGAATGATATCAAATATACTACACTCTAAAGGCCTAATTCAAGGTGCAAAGTCTCTTTAAAAACTGTTAGAAGGGTGATTAGGCTGATTCCAACTTGTCTTATACTGACCAGCAGAAGAGGTGTCCTTTTCCACAGTCCACAGCAGGAGCTCTGAGCAAGGGAAAGCTGAGTGTATCAGACCCAGATGTATTTGACCCTTGTTTTGTAAGTCTGACCGCTCTTTCACAGCCTGGAGTAGGACACCATTTAATGGCAGGATTATTTTCAACGAAGGCCTGTTGAAACATGTCAATTTACTTTAGATGGAAAAAAAGGGTGAACTAAAAAACAAGGAGTAATCAGTCTCAAGAGACACTTAAAATAGTACCAGAAAGTATAGAATTTAGTAAGAAGGAAAAAAGAGGTAATTACCTTAGTAACAACATGACATTTTAAATTTATGTTTTCTTTAATCTAAAAACCAGGTAGATGATAATGAAGTAAAAATGCAACTTTTCACACAGAAAATGTTTAATTTAAAAATGTTTTCTCATACAATATGCTGCCTTTCTGATGGAAAATAATTATATGATTACTAGTTGCATTAGTACTGTAAATTTCTAAATGGCACTCCAATAATATAAAAATCAAGATTATGATGCTTTCTTTGTTACAAAACAGCAGGATACCTTTTTGAAAAGTTCATATGTCATAGGGTTTAGACCTCAAAAAATCTGAATAAATTTTTTTTTTAGGGAGAGAGCAGGAGCAAGCACACATGCCTATGAGAGGGGCAAAGGCAGAGGGAGAGAGAAAACCTTAAGGAGACCCCCCTCTGAGCACAGAGCCTGACGTGGGGCTCAATTGCATGACCTGGAGATCATGACCTGAGCTGAAATCAAGAGTCGGACACTTAACTGACTGAGCCACCCAGGTACCCCCAAAATATAATTTTTAAACCACACAAGAACATAACTTACATATTTCTGGACAATTCTTAAATGAAAATAAATATAGAAAAAAAAGGAAACATTATAATTCATTATATGAAACTATTCTTTGAAAAACCCCATTCCAAGTTGATAATCTTTACTTCTGAATATTTACATTTAGAAGTCTAAAATATGTCTTTTGGAAAACTGCAAATAGGTACTATTTACTTTGAACACTGTCTTGATCAGTTATAAAAGACCAGTCGGTAAATAGTTTTGAACAAGTTTTTTTGTTTTTGTAAATTACTACTTCAATTTTTTACTTTTATTTTATCTACCATGATTATAAAAGAATGCTTTAGGGCCCCTGGGTGGCTCAGCAGTTGTTAAGTGTCCAACTCTTGGTTTTGGCTCAGGTCATGATCTCAGAGTCGTGAGATCAAGCCTCATGTCGGGCTCTGTGCTGAGTGTGGAACCTGCTTGGGATTCTCATTCTCCCTCTTTCTCTGCCCCTCCCCCTACTTGCATGTCTGTGTGTGCTCTCTCTCTAAAATCAATAAATAAAATCTTTAAAAAAATAATAGGGACACCTGAGTGGGTCAGTTGGTTAAGCATCTGTCTTTGGCTCGGGTCATAGTGTTGGGCTCCCTGCTTAGTGGGGAGTCTGCTTTTCCCTCTCCTTCTGTGCCATGACCTCCCCACCCCTGCTGGCTCTTGTGCATGTCCTCTCTCTCTCAAATAAATAAATTAAATCTTCAAAAAAAAAAAATGCTTTAACTGAAAACTTTAATTAATGCCACCATTCCTTCATGCAGTTTTTCTGGGAGACAAAAGTCAGAGTCCATTATTTTGTGTGTTTTTAAAAATAAAACAAAACAATTAAATAAAACCTGTTATACAGATTTAATAAAAATAAAATGAAAATGAAATCAGATAACTGGCAGCATACCTTAATATCAAACTGTAGATATCGTTTGTCCATCTCCTTAGAAACTACACTTTCTATGATATCCACAGGCACAAGTTGGAAGCAATCATATGCAGGGCAGAAAATGTTGTGAGCTTCACCTTCTTGAATTTTCAGATTCAAAAACCTATTAAAATTATCAATTGATAGAAAAAAAGGAAGAATATAATTTATTTGCACATTCTAAGAATTTTTTCTTTATGCTGAATTTTCTGTTAAGAGTATAATTAAAATAACACAATGAACAAAGTATGAAGTATCAATTGTAATACACTGATTTATAAAATTCACAAACATTACTGAACACTTACTACCTGCCCAACCATTCATTCATTTATACATATATACACACATATAAGAATATATATACTTGTATTTATGTTTTATATATGTATTTTTTACAATGTTCTTCTTTTGCTTTATCCTCTCTAAAAGTCTGAAACAAAATCATTAACATTAAAATTTCAGAAATGAGTGGTTTAGAAAGGTTATATTCAATTCATGATATTCTGTACCTTTAAAGAAAAGGGACCAATTATATAGAATTAAGTCATGGATAATCCAAGTAATTTGGGAGAGGCACTGGAAGATAGCACACCTTTTTGAAGAAAAGACTCTCTCCTTAAATTCCATTTAGATGAGTATTAAGTTGCATGTCCTACTCTAGGCACACTAGTTGAGGTAGTAGGGAAAAGGTATCCTGGAGAGTGGCAGGAATCTAGCCCAAGGTGAATTAAATGGTTAAGGAGCAGGATTTTGAGTTAGAGAATTCCAGGTCTGCCACTAACAAGTCATATGATCTTCAGCAATTTATTTACCTGTTCTGCCCCTCAGTTTCACTATCTGTAAAATACAGATAATAATAAGCATTTCTTGGGGTTGTTACACAGATTATATGACATAATGTGTGTGAATATTTGCAGGGTGCCTGGCATAGAATAAGAATTTATAAATTTTAGCAAGGGTTTTATTTTTATTGTTATTACTATTCCCTATGGAAAAACAAGAAACAAATTAGCTTTTGAAGTGTCATTTAACACTTAAACCTAGAGAAAATGGAAAACGAGGCACCTAAGTCACCAGTCTCTAGTGATCACCATCAACAATTTGACTATTTTGCCTGCAGTATTTTTCCTTTGGTTCTCTCAGTGTCTTAATTCAACTGCACCTAATCCCCTCCCCCCCCAAAACCAAGCTAACGGAGACCTCATCAGACCTGCTCCCTCTGGTTCATTTCCACCTTCTTCCACAATTTCATCTTGGCACTTCAAAGAAAACAGAGCCCTCTCTTAATATTCTCCCTTCCACACCCCGAACCCAGCCATATCCTTAGCTATCTTTGCCTTCTTCTCACTACTCATTTCAGTGAAAGAGAGCTTACTGCCCAAGCTAATCCGTAAATACTCTGGCCAGCTCCAGAACTTGCACAGTCCAGAAACCTATCCCTTCTCTATGTCTCTGTCTTTCTGCCTATCTCCCTCCCCCATGGGTCTTTTCTTCGGCATAATCAATATGCTCAAGTTTTTTCCTACCCTGAAACATTTCTCAACTAAATGATCCTTTTTAGCTCCACTTTCCTTTCACATCAGTTTCTTGACAAAATATTTTGATGATTTGTCATTCCTTCCTCAAGTCCATCGCATTCACTTTTCAACCTGCAACACTCTGGCTTTTATCACTTTTTCACTGAATGGCCAGCTCTCAATAAGGCTATTAAGACTACCCATTAGCCCAAGGATTTAAGACTTCTCAGTTCTTATCTGCCTTGACTTCTATGGAGCATCAGACACTGCTAACCAGTTCCCTCTTTCAGATTCTCTCTTTTCTCTGGCTTCTAGGACTTAAATTTTTCCCCCTGGTATTCTTCTTACCTTTGGTTGCTCCTTATTCATCTTTTTCACCAGTGTTTTTTACTCTCCTGATCACTTATGTTTTACTGTTTTCTAGAGTTTTCACACCAAAACTCTTCCCCCCCTTTCTCATTTCATTCGATCTTCCTGGGTGATCTAAATACTCCCAACTTAAACTACCACCTGTATGCTAATGGCTCTGAAATTTAAAGCCCAGATCTCCCTCCTTAGCTACAAATCTTGACTACACACAAGACTTTTGTTTAAATGTCTCATATGCATTTAAAATTCAACATATTTAAAATCTTACCCTCTATTTTTCAATATGATTTAAAAACCACATATGCTCCACAAAACTCCAACATATCCCAACAGAAGGGCATTCTGTACCTTAGTTATAAGGTAAAAATTACCTGTATTTCTCTGTGTCGAGAAAAACCATTTGGCAGAAATAAAGATGGATGAAGTGTGCAGGGGAAATACTTTAGAGCAGCAGTTCTCTAAGTGTGATTTGTGGACCTGAGACTTTTCAGAGGGTTAATGAGGTCAAAACTATTTTCATAATGGTATTAAAACTTTTATTTTTTAGGTAAAACTGCTAGTGCCTTAGCATGAATCATGGCAGTGGTGTTAAAACTATACTGGTAGACTTTATATTCTTCGCTGCTTGGCACTTGCAGTTAAAAAAAAAAGGCCAGTTTCATTTAAGAATATCCTTGATGGAGTAATAAAAATTATGAATTATTGGTTATTAATAAATTTTATTGATTTATTTTTTTATATTAAATCTTAACTCACAAGTACACATCTTTTGGGTATTCCGTGCAAAGCAATGGTCAGGAAGCATAATGAATTTCTGCTGCTGCATACCAAAGCATGGTGGCTGTCTCAAGGAAAAGCACTTAAGAAATTGTTCAAGCTACAAGTAGACCTACCTGTGTTTATCATGGGATACTATTTTTATTTGAAACAGCAACCACAAATAATGATTACTTGGACTTGGGTTTATAGTAGATTTTTCTGGAAAATGAATTAAGTGAGCTTGTCATGTCAAGGAAAAAAGTTGACAGAGAGAAATCTGGGGCAGACTTTACCTATGTTTTTATCTTGTAGGTCAACCATCCTTAGGAAGAGGATAATAACTACCATTTATTGAGTAGTAACTATGTGCCAGGCCCTATTCGTTTTAAGCATTTTTCATACAGTAAGCCATTTAACAGTAAACTGATAAAAACTCTATGATGTACTTACTATTATCATCATTTTATAGATAAGGAACTTGAGGCATAGGGAGGTTACCACTTACCTAAATCAACAACTAATAAGTAGCAGGAAGAATAATCTAGGCTGGGTAGAAAATAATAATTTCCCTTTCGTTTAAGCCCTTGGAGCAGACGCTTCAGAGCATCTGGCTGGATTGATGACCTTACGGAGTAGGGAAGACTAAAATAAATTGAGCATTTTTGAACTATCTAAGGACCTTTAAAATTTTTTCCTTGCTTCTTAAACAAAGAAGTTTCTTTTCTATATGCCTATGAAAGGACTGCAATTAATTTAAAAATGGTTTTATCAATGTATAAATCACCTAACCTGGAACTTGTTTTCCTGCTGCTTGATTTGACAAGAACTACTGGCAGGATGATAGGAGGGGGAAACCTAGGTAGAAACTACGTAGGTTGATAAAGTAACACAGAAAATAATCATTAGATCTTTCAAATTTAAATCTTACCATAAACTTCCCATGGCTAGTCTGTGATGAGTATGGGAGATGGTTCCTGTGACATAAGTTTGGTGAGGGAGGTAAAGGAAGTTCAAAAAAATTCAAGTAAATCCCTTGGGGAGGCTCAGTTTTCACATAGAAACCATGGCCAACAGTAGAAAACTTGGTAGAACCCAGAAAATACTCCCTAATACAACAGAATTAACAATTTTAAGCTAAATAAAGTGATGTATCTGTGGAAAATCTTCTGCATCCACAACTAGGTCAAAGTTAGCTTTGGATTGTATACCTGACCCTTGCCAATCAGCTTACCTGTATCAGCTGTACTGATTTGATTTTATCTAATTAGATTCAGAGTAAAGTCTAGTCTATGTTTTAAAAAGAATGACCAGATACTCTCATTTATTCTGACTTTTTAAGAAGCAATATTTCTCCCCTCCAAATGAAATCTTCCCTCTTTTCCTGGTTTAGAAAACAAAGAAAATGTACTCAAAATGAAACCAGAATGACAGAAAGATGAGTGGTTATCTAAAAAAATTGGAGGAAGGTGGTGGGAGGATGAGGGAAGCAGACAGAGAAGGGTGGGAGGGACTTCAAGGAGAATTGAGGAACCTTTGGGGATAATGGATATATTCATTAGATTGTGCTAATGGTTTCTTGAGTGTGTACATATGTCAAGGCTTATTGAATTATTTATTTTAAATATGTAGTTTATTATATGTCAATTATACTCCAACAAAACTGTTTAGGACAATAACAGAAAATTTGCTCAGGTTCTTGTTCTCTCACCCAACACGGGATTCCCCAGCTCCCTAAACTTGGTATTTGGTACTCCATGAAAAAGAATAGTTTGAAATCTTCCGAGTTTTAAGATTTCCTTAATTACTAATGACATACATTGCTTCAGTCATTAGTCAGTAGATTTACATGCTTCAGAGATAACATGATATTGTACTGCTCATTAATTACATTGATCTTCTCCTTTGTTTTGTCTGTAAACCTCTACTGAAAAGTGCAACATTACAGCAAAGTTAATGGATGGTATGAGAGTATAAATCTTGGCAAGATAATGGGAAGGAGGGTAGAGACAAACATGAGAAACAAAATAAATTTCCCATTTGTACCCAACCATGTGTAGAAGAGACATCAACCTTTGAATTGATTGAAAAGTAATTTTAAACATACATGTTCTTATAGATTTCAAAGGCTATTATTTGTCACAAAAATTTAGAGAAAGCATAAAACAAATGCTTACAAATTCTTAGAATATATTCTTGATACTTAGGTGTAGGCTTGAAATTTACATTAGATGTAATGTAAATTAAATACTAAGAAAACTTACTTCCATATACCTGATTTGTTATCAAAAGTACCTTCCATTAAGCTAAAGAAAATTAAATGATTTTACTGAATACCCAGGAAGATGTAAAAATGAGAAAAAAAAATTCTTCCTTATCAGTGAAGTATATATATTTCAGCACAACTCTGAAACCGGTATGAATAATCCATATCATTAAATATCAAAAGCAGGCAATTTTATTACCAAATCAGAGTGCTATCATGCAGTAAGAAATACTAAGTTGCACATATACTCACGACTCCCAACATCCTCTACAAAAGTCATGTCCGCAGGGCATATCCACTGGGTCTTCAAATACAGAAATACTGCACATACAAATATCACACTGGAAATGAAGAAGAGCAATGATTTAAAAGAAGTCATATTTCAGATAGAGAACAATATATTTATTTATTCATTGGTTTAAGGCAAAAATACTACTATAGTAACTATAAAGTTAAGTGTTTCAAAGTTATAAGAGAAGTTAAAGTTAGTGTGCTTACTTCTGATTGAATAACAAATACCATGCCTCACTTCATTACAAACTGTTAAGGGACTTAAATGTTTCTGTTTTTGTTTATTTAAGATTTTATTTATCTCAGAGAGAGTGAGTGAGTAAGAGAGAGAATGAGCACGAGTGGGGGAGGAGTAGAGGAAGAGGGAGAGGCAGACTCTCCACTGAGCAGGGAGCCCGATGTGGGACTTGATCCCAGGACTCCAGGATCATGTCCTGAGCTGAAGGCGGACGCTTAACTGACTGAGCCACCCAGACACTGCGGGACTTAAATGCTTTAATGCATAAGTCAAACTCCTGAATCCCAAATTTATGTATTAATCAGCAACTATGCATTTGGGGAAAAAAAAGTACAACAAACCATTAAAATCTATTCAGATCAAGAGCAAACTGTCCACTGCAAAATAACCACTTCAGTATCATGTCCTTTAGCCTATACTCATCCCAGAAAATCTAAAAAAACAGATCAACATTGTGTTTGCAAGATAAAAACTCTGGATATTCAGAGTAGGAATTTAAGGATTTCTACCCAAGGAACCCTGATACAAAACTATGCATCTTCTAAACAATGACTTATTAGAAGCAAACATTCCAATGTTACAGATGCAAATTACAGAAGTAGGATTTTATTTTCCAAGAAGGCCTAGGTAAAACCCAGAATGCTTTCATTTTTATCACATATTTTGAGGGGCTGAACCATTAAGGAAACGTCAAAATTTCCTGTAACAGTATACCAATGATATGCCAATTAAAAACACAGACAATATCAGTAGTATTTCTCAATAAAAAGCAAATATTACGGAAATGTATCTAGATGACACATCCCAAAGCTTTACTGAAACAAATACATAATTGTCAATATAAGTGTTTTCAAAAAAATATAAACATTTTTTCATATTTTTTAATTTATACTGCCTATTGCAAACACAACTTTTATTTTATTTTTTATTTTTTAATTTAATTTTATTTTTAAATTTTATTTATTTATTTATTTACTTACTTATTTATTTATTTATTTATTTTTATTATATTATGTTAGTCACCATACAGACATCCCTGGTTTTTGATGTAAAGTTCGATGATTCATTAGTTGAGTAGAACACCTAGTGCACCATGCAATACGTGCCCTCCTTACTACCCATCACCAGCCTATCCCATTCCCCCACCCCCTCCCCTCTGAAGCCCTCAGTGTGTTTCTCAGAGTCCATAGTCTCTCATGCTTTATTCCCCCTTCTGATTACCCCCCCTTTCTTTATCCCTTTCTTCCCCTACCGATCTTCCTAGTTCTTATGTTCCATAGATGAGAGAAATCATATGATAATTGTCTTTCTCTGCTTGACTTATTTCACTTAGCATTATCTCCTCCAGTCCCGTCCATGTTGCTGCAAATGTTGAGAACTCGTTCTTTCTGATAGCTGAGTAATATTCCGTTGTATATATGGACCACAACTTCTTAATCCAGTCATCTGTTGAAGGGCATCTCGGCTCCTTCCACAATTTAGCTATTGTGGACATTGCTGCTATGAACATTGGGGTGCATATGGCCCTTCTCTTCACTACGTCTGTATCTTTGGGGTAAACACCCAGTAGTGCCATGGCTGGGTAACAGGGTAGCTCAATTTTTAACTTTTTAAGGGACCTCCACACTGTTTTCCAGAGTGGCTGTACCAACTTGCATTCCCACCAACAATGTAGGAGGGATCCCCTTTCTCCACATCCTCTCCAACAATTGTTGTTTCTTGCCTTGTCAATTTTTGCCATTCTAACTGGCATAAGGTGGTATCTTAGTGTGGTTTTGATTTGAATTTCCCTGATGGCTAATGATTTTGAACATTTTTTCATGTGTCTGTTAGCTATTTGTATGTCTTCATTGGAAGAGTGTCTGTTCATATCTTCTGCCCATTTTATGATTTGCTTATTTGTTTCTTGTGTATTGAGTTTGAGAAGTTCTTTGTAGATCTTGGATACCAGTCCTTTATCTGTAGTGTCATTTGCAAATATATTCTCCCATTCTGTGGGCTGCCTCTTAGTTTTTTTTAATGTTTCCTTGGCTGTGCAGAAGCTTTTTATCTTGATGAAGTCCCACAAATTCATTTTATCTTTTGTTTCTCTTGCCTTTGGAGATGTGTCATGAAAAAAGTTGCTTTGGCCAATGTCGTAGAGATTGCTGCCTATGTTCTCCTCTAGGATTTTGATGGATTCCTGTCTCACATCGAGGTCTTTCATCCATTTGGAGTTTATCTTTGTGTATGGTGTGAGAGAGTGGTCAAGTTTCATTCTTTTGCATGTAGCTGTCCAATTTTCCCAGCACCATTTATTGAAGAGACTGTCTTTTTCCCACCGGATGTTTTTTCCTGCTTTATCAAAGATTAGTTGCCCAAAGAGCTGAGGGTCCATTTCTGGGCTCTCTATTCTGTTCCATTGGTCTATGTGTCTGTTTTTGTGCCAGTACCATGCTGTCTTTGTGATCACAGCTTTGTAGTACAGCTCGAAATCCGGCATTGTGATGCCCCCAGCTTTGTTTTTCCTTGTCAACAGTTCCTTGGCGATTCGGGGCCTTTTCTGGTTCCATACAAATTTAAGGACTATTTGTTCCAGTTCTTTGAAAAATGTCCTCGGTATTTTGATCAGGATAGCACTGAAAGTGTAGATTGCTCTGGGTAGCATGGACATTTTAACTATGTTAATTCTTCCGATCCATGAGCATGGAATATTTTTCCATCTTTTTGTGTCTTCTTCAAAGTCTTTCAATAGTGATTTATAGTTTCTAGAATATAGACCCTTTACGTCTCTGGTTAAATTAATTCCAAGGTAATGTATGGGTTTTGGTGTTATTGTAAATGGGATGGATTCCCTAATTTCTCTTTCTTCAGTCTCATTGTTCATGTATAGAAATGCAACTGATTTCTGAGCATTGATTTTGTATCCCGCCACATTACTGAATTGCTCTATAACTTCTAATAGTTTGGGCATGGATTCTTTTGGGTTTTCCATATAGAGTATCATGTCATCTGCGAAGAGAGACAGTTTAAATTCTTCTTTGCCGATTTGGATACCTTTGATCCCTTTTTGTTGTCTGACTGCCATTGCAAGGACTTCTAGTACTATGTTGAATAATAGTGGCGAGAGTGGGCATCCTTGTTGTGTTCCTGATCTTAAGGGAAAGGCTTCCAGCTTTTCCCCATTGAGAATGATATTTGCGGTAGGCTTTTCATAGATGGCTTTTATGAGATTGAGAAATGTACCCTCTATTCCTACACTCTGAAGGGTTTTAATCAGGAAAGGATGCTGTATTTTGTCAAATGCTTTTTCTGCATCAATTGAGAGGATCATATAGTTCCTGAGTCTTTTCTTATTGATATGATGTATCACGCTGATTGATTTGCGAATGTTGAACCACGCTTGCATCCCAGGTATGAATCCCACTTGGTCATGATGGATAATCCTTTTATTTTTATTTTATTTTATTTTATTTTTTGCTTTATTTTTTTTTTCTTTTCTTTTTTTTTTTTTTTTTAAAGATTTTTTATTTATTTATTTGACAGAGACAGAGATAGCCAGCGAGAGAGGGAACACAAGCAGGGGGAGTGGGAGAGGAAGAAGCAGGCTCACAGCAGAGGAGCCTGATGTGGGGCTCGATCCCATAACGCCGGGATCACGCCCTGAGCCGAAGGCAGACGCTTAACCGCTGTGCCACCCAGGCGCCCCATATTTTTTTTTTATTTTCTTATATATTTCTTTTTTTTTTTATTAATAATGATTTTTTATTATATTATGTTAGTCACCATACAGTACATCCCCGGTTTTCGATGTAAGGCTCGATGATTCATTAGTTGTGTATAACACCCAGTGCACCATGCAATATGTGCCCTCCTTACTGCCCATCACCGGTCTATCCCATTCCCCCACCCCCCTCCCCTCTGTAGCCCTCAGTTTGTTTCTCATAGTCCATAGTCTCTCATGTTTCATTCCCCCTTCTGATTACCCCCCCTTTCTTTATCCCTTTCTTCCCCTACTGATCATTCTAGTTCTTATGTTCCATAGATGAGAGAAATCATATGATAGTTGTCTTTCTCTGCTTGACTTATTTCACTAAGCATTATCTCCTCCAGTCCCGTCCATGTTGTAGCAAATGTTGAGAACTCATTCTTTCTGATTGCTGAGTAATATTCCATTGTATATATGGACCACAACTTCTTAATCCAGTCATCTGTTGAAGGGCATCTCGGCTCCTTCCACAATTTAGCTATTGTGGACATTGCTGCTATGAACATTGGGGTGCATATGGCCCTTCTCTTCACTACGTCTGTATCTTTGGGGTAAACACCCAGTAGTGCAATGGCTGGATCATAGGGTAGCTCAATTTTTAACTTTTTAAGGGACCTCCACACGGTTTTCCAGAGTGGCTGTACCAACTTGCATTCCCACCAACAATGTAGGAGGGATCCCCTTTCTCCACATCCTCTCCAACAATTGTTGTTTCTTGCCTTGTCTATTTTTGCCATTCTAACTGGCGTAAGGTGGTATCTCAGTGTGGTTTTGATTTGAATTTCCTTGATGGCTAATGATTTTGAACATTTTTTCATGTGTCTGTTAGCCTTTTGTATGTCTTCATTGGAAAAGTGTCTGTTCATATCTTCTGCCCATTTTTTGATTTGTTTATTTGTTTCTCGTGTATTGAGTTTGAGAAGTTCTTTGTAGATCTTGGATACCAGTCCTTTATCTGTAGTGTCATTTGCAAATATATTCTCCCATTCCGTGGGCTGCCTCTTAGTTTTTCTGACTGTTTCCTTGGATGTGCAGAAACTTTTAATCTTGATGAAGTCCCACAAATTCATTTTATCTTTTGTTTCTCTTGCCTTTGGGGATGTGTCATGAAAAAGGTTGCTTTGGCTGATGTCGTAGAGGTTGCTGCCTATGTTCTCCTCTAGGATTTTGATGGATTCCTGTCTCACATCGAGGTCTTTCATCCATTTGGAGTTTATCTTTGTGTATGGTGTGAGAGAGTGGTCAAGTTTCATTCTTTTGCATGTAGCTGTCCAATTTTCCCAGCACCATTTATTGAAGAGACTGTCTTTTTCCCACCGGATGTTTTTTCCTGCTTTATCAAAGATTAGTTGCCCAAAGAGCTGAGGGTCCATTTCTGGGCTCTCTATTCTGTTCCATTGGTCTATGTGTCTGTTTTTGTGCCAGTACCATGCTGTCTTTGTGATCACAGCTTTGTAGTACAGCTCGAAATCCGGCATTGTGATGCCCCCAGCTTTGTTTTTCCTTGTCAACAGTTCCTTGGCGATTCGGGGCCTTTTCTGGTTCCATACAAATTTAAGGACTATTTGTTCCAGTTCTTTGAAAAATGTCCTCGGTATTTTGATCAGGATAGCACTGAAAGTGTAGATTGCTCTGGGTAGCATGGACATTTTAACTATGTTAATTCTTCCGATCCATGAGCATGGAATATTTTTCCATCTTTTTGTGTCTTCTTCAAAGTCTTTCAATAGTGATTTATAGTTTCTAGAATATAGACCCTTTACGTCTCTGGTTAAATTAATTCCAAGGTAATGTATGGGTTTTGGTGTTATTGTAAATGGGATGGATTCCCTAATTTCTCTTTCTTCAGTCTCATTGTTCATGTATAGAAATGCAACTGATTTCTGAGCATTGATTTTGTATCCCGCCACATTACTGAATTGCTCTATAACTTCTAATAGTTTGGGCATGGATTCTTTTGGGTTTTCCATATAGAGTATCATGTCATCTGCGAAGAGAGACAGTTTAAATTCTTCTTTGCCGATTTGGATACCTTTGATCCCTTTTTGTTGTCTGACTGCCATTGCAAGGACTTCTAGTACTATGTTGAATAATAGTGGCGAGAGTGGGCATCCTTGTTGTGTTCCTGATCTTAAGGGAAAGGCTTCCAGCTTTTCCCCATTGAGAATGATATTTGCGGTAGGCTTTTCATAGATGGCTTTTATGAGATTGAGAAATGTACCCTCTATTCCTACACTCTGAAGGGTTTTAATCAGGAAAGGATGCTGTATTTTGTCAAATGCTTTTTCTGCATCAATTGAGAGGATCATATAGTTCCTGAGTCTTTTCTTATTGATATGATGTATCACGCTGATTGATTTGCGAATGTTGAACCACGCTTGCATCCCAGGTATGAATCCCACTTGGTCATGATGGATAATCCTTTTATTTTTATTTTATTTTATTTTATTTTTTGCTTTATTTTTTTTTTATTTTCTTTTTTTTTTTTTTTTAAAGATTTTTTATTTATTTATTTGACAGAGACAGAGATAGCCAGCGAGAGAGGGAACACAAGCAGGGGGAGTGGGAGAGGAAGAAGCAGGCTCACAGCAGAGGAGCCTGATGTGGGGCTCGATCCCATAACGCCGGGATCACGCCCTGAGCCGAAGGCAGACGCTTAACCGCTGTGCCACCCAGGCGCCCCATATTTTTTTTTTATTTTCTTATATATTTCTTTTTTTTTTTATTAATAATGATTTTTTATTATATTATGTTAGTCACCATACAGTACATCCCCGGTTTTCGATGTAAGGCTCGATGATTCATTAGTTGTGTATAACACCCAGTGCACCATGCAATATGTGCCCTCCTTACTGCCCATCACCGGTCTATCCCATTCCCCCACCCCCCTCCCCTCTGTAGCCCTCAGTTTGTTTCTCATAGTCCATAGTCTCTCATGTTTCATTCCCCCTTCTGATTACCCCCCCTTTCTTTATCCCTTTCTTCCCCTACTGATCATTCTAGTTCTTATGTTCCATAGATGAGAGAAATCATATGATAGTTGTCTTTCTCTGCTTGACTTATTTCACTAAGCATTATCTCCTCCAGTCCCGTCCATGTTGTAGCAAATGTTGAGAACTCATTCTTTCTGATTGCTGAGTAATATTCCATTGTATATATGGACCACAACTTCTTAATCCAGTCATCTGTTGAAGGGCATCTCGGCTCCTTCCACAATTTAGCTATTGTGGACATTGCTGCTATGAACATTGGGGTGCATATGGCCCTTCTCTTCACTACGTCTGTATCTTTGGGGTAAACACCCAGTAGTGCAATGGCTGGATCATAGGGTAGCTCAATTTTTAACTTTTTAAGGGACCTCCACACGGTTTTCCAGAGTGGCTGTACCAACTTGCATTCCCACCAACAATGTAGGAGGGATCCCCTTTCTCCACATCCTCTCCAACAATTGTTGTTTCTTGCCTTGTCTATTTTTGCCATTCTAACTGGCGTAAGGTGGTATCTCAGTGTGGTTTTGATTTGAATTTCCTTGATGGCTAATGATTTTGAACATTTTTTCATGTGTCTGTTAGCCTTTTGTATGTCTTCATTGGAAAAGTGTCTGTTCATATCTTCTGCCCATTTTTTGATTTGTTTATTTGTTTCTCGTGTATTGAGTTTGAGAAGTTCTTTGTAGATCTTGGATACCAGTCCTTTATCTGTAGTGTCATTTGCAAATATATTCTCCCATTCCGTGGGCTGCCTCTTAGTTTTTCTGACTGTTTCCTTGGATGTGCAGAAACTTTTAATCTTGATGAAGTCCCACAAATTCATTTTATCTTTTGTTTCTCTTGCCTTTGGGGATGTGTCATGAAAAAGGTTGCTTTGGCTGATGTCGTAGAGGTTGCTGCCTATGTTCTCCTCTAGGATTTTGATGGATTCCTGTCTCACATCGAGGTCTTTCATCCATTTGGAGTTTATTTTTGTGTATGGTGTGAGATAGTGGTCAAGTTTCATTCTTTTGCATGTAGCTGTCCAATTTTCCCAGCACCATTTATTGAAGAGACTGTCTTTTTCCCACCGGATGTTTTTTCCTGCTTTATCAAAGATTAGTTGCCCAAAGAGCTGAGGGTCCATTTCTGGGCTCTCTATTCTGTTCCATTGGTCTATGTGTCTGTTTTTGTGCCAGTACCATGCTGTCTTTGTGATCACAGCTTTGTAGTGCAGCTCGAAATCCGGCATTGTGATGCCTCCAGCTTTGTTTTTCCTTTTCAACAGTTCCTTGGAGATTCGGGGTCTTTTCTGGTTCCATACAAATTTAAGGACTATTTGTTCCAGTTCTTTGAAAAACGTTCTCGGTATTTTGATCGGGATAGCATTGAAAGTGTAGATTGCTCTGGGTAGCATGGACATTTTAACTATGTTAATTCTTCCGATCCATGAGCATGGAATATCTTTCCATCTTTTTATGTCTTCCTCAATGTCTTTTAAGAGTGATTTATAGTTTCTAGAATAAAGGTCCTTTACGTCTGTGGTTAAGTTAATTCCAAGGTAACGTATGGTTTTTGGTGCTATTGTAAATGGGATGGATTCCCTAATTTCTCTTTCTTCGTTCTCGTTATTCGTGTACAGAAATGCAACTGATTTCTGAGCATTGATTTTGTATCCCGCCACGTTACTGAATTGCTCTATAACTTCTAATAGTTTGGGAGTGGCTTCTTTTGGGTTTTCCATATAGAGTATCATGTCGTCTGCGAAGAGAGACATTTTGACTTCTTCTTTGCCGATTTGAATACCTTTGATCCCTTTTTGTTGTCTGATTGCTGTTGCAAGGACTTCTAGTACTATGTTGAATAATAGTGGCGAGAGTGGGCATCCTTGTCGTGTTCCTGATCTTAAGGGAAACGCTTCCAGCTTTTCCCCATTGAGAATAATATTTGCAGTAGGCTTTTCATAGATGGCTTTTATGAGATTGAGAAATGTACCTTCTATTCCTACACTCTGAAGGGTTTTAATCAGGAAAGGATGCTGTATTTTGTCAAATGCTTTTTCGGCATCGATTGAGAGGATCATATGGTTCTTGAGTCTTTTCTTGTTGATATGATGTATCACGCTGATTGATTTGCGAATATTGAACCACGCTTGCATCCCAGGTATGAATCCCACTTGATCGTGGTGGATAATCCTTTTAATGAACTGTTGGATTCTATTAGCAAGTATCTTGTTGAGGATTTTGGCGTCCATATTCATTAGGGAAATCGGTCTGTAATTCTCCTTTTTGAGGGGGTCTTTGCCTGGTTTGGGGATCAAGGTAATATTGGCCTCATAGAATGAGTTTGGTAGCTTTCCTTCTGTTTCTATTTTTTGAAATAGCTTTAGGAGAATAGGTATTATTTCTTCTTTGAATGTTTGGTAGAATTCCCCAGGAAAACCATCCGGGCCTGGAGTTTTGTTATTTGGAAGGTTGTTTATCACTGACTCAATTTCTTCATAATTAATTGGCCTGTTTAAGGAATCAATTTCTTCCGGTTTCAATCTTGGTAGTTTATAGGTTTCCAGGAAGGATTCCATCTCTTCCAGATTGCTTAGTTTATTGGCATATAGCTGTTGATAAAAATTTCTAATAACCCTTCCAATTTCAATGGTGTTCGTCGTGACCTCTCCTTTTTCATTCATAATTTTAATAATCTGGGTCCTTTCTCTTTTCTTTTGGATAAGTCTTGCCAGTGGTCTGTCAATTTTATTGATTCTCTCCAAGAACCAGCTTCTAGTCCTGTTGATCTGCTCTACTGTACTTCTGGTTTCTGCTTGATTGATTTCAGCTTTAATTTTGGTCAACTGCTTCCTCGTGCGTGGATTAGGCCTGTCCCTCTGTTGCTGTTCCAGCTTCTTGAGGTGAGAATATAAAAACTGCATTTTAGATTTTTCTATTCTTTTGAGTGAGGCTTGGATGGCTATGTATTTCCCCCTTAGGACTGCCTTTGCAGTATCCCATAGGTTTTGGACTGTTGTATTTTCATTCTCATTGGTCTCCATAAATTGTTTAATTTGATTTTTGATTTCCTGGTTTATCGAGTCATTCCTGAGCAGGATGGTTCTTAGTCTCCAAGTGTTTGAGTTTCTTCCAAATTTTTCCTTGTGGTTGAGTTCCAATTTCAGAGCGTTGTGGTCTGAGAATATGCAGGGGATAATTTCAATCTTTTGGTATCGGCTGAGACCTGTTTTGTGTCCCAGAACATGGTCTATTCTTGAAAATGTTCCATGGGCATTAGAATAGAATGAGTATTCTTTGGTTCTGGGGTGTAGTGTTCTATATATATCTATGAGGTCCAACTCGTCGAGTATGGCATTCAAAGCCTTTGATTCTTTGCTTAGTTTTTGCCAGGGTGTTCTGTCTATTTCTGAGAGTGGAGTGTTGAGGACCCCTACTATTAATGTATTTTTATCTATATGTCTCTTTATTCTGGTTAAGAGTTGGCTTGTGTATCTTGCTGCTCCCCTGTTGGGGGCATATATATTTATAATTGTCATATCCACTTGTTGAATACTTCCTTTAAGAATAATATAGTGCCCTTCTGCATCTCTAACTATAGTCTGTAGTTTAAAATCCAATTTATCTGATATGAGAATTGCTACCCCAGCTTTCTTTTGAGGTCCATTTGCGTGATAGATGGTACTCCATCCCCTTACTCTCAGTCTGAATGCATCTTTGGGTTCGAAATGAGTCTCTTGTAGACAGCAAATGGATGGGTCATTTCTTTTTATCCAATCTGCAACCCTGTGGCGTTTGAAACCAGAATTTAAACCATTAATGTTCAGGCTGAGTACTGAGAGATATGCTTTTAATTCTGCCATGTTGTCAGTAAAGTCTTTGTTTGTATTGGCTGTGACTTTCTGTTTTGTATCACTCTTGGGGCCTTTTTACTTTTATAGAACCCCCCGTAATACCTCCTGTAGGGCTGGTTTCATGGTTACGAAATTGGCTAGTGACTGTCGATTCTGAAATGTCTTTATTTCTCCATCAATTCTGAATGACAGCCTTGCTGGATAAAGGATCCTTGGCTGCATGTTTTTCTCTGAAAGAGCTTTAAAAATGCTCCCCCAACCCTTTCTCTCATTCCAGGTCTGTGTTAGACAGGTCTGATGTAATTCTGATGTCTTTGCCTTGGTACGTGAGAAATTTCTTTGCCCTGGCCGCTTTCAATACTGTTTCCTTGGATCTCATATTTGCGAATTGCACTATGACGTGACGTGGTGTAGGTCTGTCATGGTTGAGCTTGGGAGGGGTCCTCTCTGCCTCTTGGACACGAATTTTTGTTTCCCTTGCTAGATTAGGGAAGTTTTCAGCTACAATTTGTTCAAATATCTCTTCTAGACCTCTGTTTTTCTCCACCCCCTCGGGGATGCCGATGATTCTAACATTGGATCGTTTTGTTGAGTCAGTAATCTCCCGTAGCCAACATTCGTGGGCGTGGATTTTTTTAAGACCATCTTCTATTTTTATTTTTTCCTCTATTAACCCATCCTCCAATTCACTAACCCTTTCCTCCGCTTCCGTGACCCTGGCCGTCAGAGCCTCTAGTTTTGCCTGCATTTGGCTCATAGAATTTTTAATTTCTGTCAAATTCGCTCTCATTTCCGCCCTTAGGGATTGTATATTCTCAGTAATATTTTCCTGAATACTTTTTTCAAGTCTACTCATTATCTTGACCATTGTTACTCTGAATTCCATTTCTGATAATTTGGTTACATCCATATCCGTTACTTCTGTGGCAGAGGCCACTGACTCACTGTCTTTTCTTTTCTGGGGGGGGCTTCTCCTTCTTGTCATTCTGATGAAGAGAGGTTGCGGGGTTTCCAGAGCCCAAAATTATTGACTGGGTCCCAGGCCGTGCCCCTTGTTTTATAGGGATCTTAGAGATGGGGGCTTCTTCTTTAAAGATTTTATTTATTTACTTATCTGAGAGAGGGAGACAGACAGTCAGCAAGAACGAAACAGAAGCAGGGGAGTGAGAGAGGAAGAAGCAGGCTCCCAGCGGAGGAGCCCGATGAGGGACTCCTTTCCGGAACGCCGGGATCACGCCCTAAGCCGAAGACAGGCGCTCAATGACGGCGCCACCCAGGCACCTCCGGTTGTGGGCTTCTTGATTTTTCAGCCTGCCTTCTGTGTTCTGGGGGAGGGGCCTGCCGCGCCGATACTCAGGCAGCCCTGTTTGGGTAGAGTCTCTGTGTCCCCTGCGAGGGAGGATGGGGATGGGCACTCTCTGAGCCGGTATTTCCAGGCTTTTGTTCTCTGGCGGCTTTCCCTGGCGGCCGGCTATGCCTCTTCTGAGAGTCAGAGCAGCAGAGGCTGCATTGTCGCAGAACAGAGGGATTGCGGCCCGTTCTCCACTGATGTTCTGGCCACTTTAACTCTGTTACTGTTGGTGCTGCTCAACCCTGCGGAGTCCCGGGATGTGCGCACCAACTCGGCGACCCTGCCCTCACTTCCAGGGCCGGCGGGTCTCTGTCCTTTGTGTTTCTAATGCCGCCAGCCACCGGCCGCCCCGTCTCTGTCCTTTGTGTTTCTAATGCCGCCAGCCACCGGCCGCCCCGCGCGCTCCCGGGTCTCCCGGTCTCAGTATATGCCTGGTGAGCACGCCTCGATTCCGGAGTTTCGTGAGAAGCCTGGTGGCGCGCGCACCCGGTTCAGGGTCTCAGTCTGCTGTTTCGCGGGTGCCGACTGCGAGTCCGCCCGCTCCCCCGTGCAGGTGGCCCGCCAGCCGCCAGCCGCCCCGCGCGCGCTCAGGGAGTTCCCGGTCTCAGTCTGGATCCCGTGAGCACACCGGGATTCCGGTGTTCCGGGAGATGCCTGGTGGCGCGGATAATCCTTTTAATGTTCTGTTGGATTCTATTAGCCAGGATCTTGTTGAGGATTTTGGCGTCCATATTCATTAGGGAAATCGGTCTGTAATTCTCCTTTTTGATGGGGTCTTTGCCTGGTTTGGGGATCAAGGTGATATTGGCCTCATAGAATGAGTTTGGTAGCTTTCCTTCTGTTTCTATTTTTTGAAATAGCTTTAGGAGAATAGGTATTATTTCTTCTTTGAATGTTTGGTAGAATTCCCCAGGAAAACCGTCCGGGCCTGGAGTTTTGTTATTTGGAAGGTTGTTTATCACTGATTCATTCTCTTCATAATTAATTGGCCTGTTTAAAAAACCAATTTCTTCCTGTTTCAGTCTTGGTAGTTTATAGGTTTCCAGGAAGGCCTCCATCTTTTCCAGATTGCTTAATTTATTGGCATATAGCTGTTGATAAAAGTTTCTAATAATCCTTCCAATTGCATTGGTGTTGGTTGTGACCTCCCCTTTTTCATTCATAATTTTATTAATTTGGGTCCTTTCTCTATTCTTTTGGATAAGTCTTGCCAGTGGTCTGTCAATTTTATTAATTCTTTCAAAGAACCAGCTTCTAGTCCTGTTGATCTGCTCTACTGTACTCCTGGTTTATAATTCATTCATTTCTGCTCTCATCCTGGTCAACTGCTTCCTCGTGCGTGGGTTAGGCCTATCTCTCTGTTGCTGTTCCAGCTTCTTTAGGTGAGAATATAAAAACTGCATTTTAGATTTTTCTATTCTTTTGAGTGAGGCTTGGATGGCTATGGATTTCCCCCTTAGGACTGCCTTTGCAGTATCCCATAGGGTTTGGACCGTTGTGTTTTCATTCTCGTTGGTCTCCATAAATTGCTTAAATTGATTTTTGATTTCCTGGTTTATTGAGTCATTCCTGAGCAGCATGGTTGTTAGTCTCCAAGTGTTTGAGTTTCTTCCAAATTTTTCCTTGTGGTTGAATTCCAATTTCAGAACGTTGTGGTCTGAGAATATGCAGGGGATAATTTCAGTCTTTTGGTATCGGTTGAGACCTGTTTTGTGTCCCAGAACATGGTCTATTCTTGAGAATGTTCCATGGGCATTAGAATAGAATGCATATTCTTTGGTTCTGGGGTGTAGTGTTCTATATATATATCTATGAGGTCCAATTTGTCGAGTATGGCATTCAAAGCTCTTGTTTCTTTGCTGATTTCTTGCTTAGGTGATCTGTCTATTGCTGATAGTGGAGTGTTGAGGTTCGCTACTATTAGCGTATTTTTAACTATATGTCTCTTTATTCTGGTTAAGAGTTGGCTTGTGTATCTTGCTGCTCCCCTGTTGGGGGCATATATATTTATAATGGTCATATCCACTTGTTGGATACATCCTTTAAGAATAATATAGTTCCTTTCTGTGTCTCTAACTGTAGTCTTTAGTTTAAAATCCAATCTGTCTGATATGAGAATTGCTACCCCAGCTTTCTTTTGAGGTCCATTGGCGTGAAAGATGGTATTCCATCCCTTCACTTTCAGTCTGAATGTATCTTTAGGTTCAAACTGAGTCTCTTGTAGACAGCAAATGGATGGGTCATGTCTTTTTATCCAATCTGCAACCCTGTGGCACTTTATGGGAGCATTTAGGCCATTTACATTGAGACTGATTATTGAGAGATATGATTTTAATGATGCCATGTTGCCAGTAAAGTCTTTGTTTCTATAGATTGTGACTTTCTGTTCTGTATCACTCTTGGGGCCTTTTTACTTTTATAGAACCCCCCTTAATATCTCCTGTAGGGCTGCTTTCGTGGTTACGAAATTGGTCAGTGACTGGCGATTCTGGAAGGTCTTTATTTCTCCATCCATTCTGAATGACAGCCTTGCTGGATAAAGGATCCTTGGTTGCATGTTTTTCTCTGAAAGAGTTTTAAAAATGCCCCCCCCCCCCAACCCTTTCTCTCATTCCAGGTCTGTGTAGACAGGTCTGACGTAATTCTGATACCTTTGCCTTGGTACGTGAGAAATTTCTTTGCCCTGTACACTTTCAATACTGTATCCTTGGATCTAATATTTGCGAATTGCACTATGATGTGACGTGGCGTAGGTTTGTCGTGGTTGAGCTTGGGAGGGGTCGTCTCTGCCTCTTGGATACGAATGTTTGTTTCCCTTGCTAGATTAGGGAAGTTTTCAGCAACAATTTGTTCAAATATCTCTTCTAGACCTCTGTTTTTCTCCACCCCCTCGGGGATGCCTATGATTCTGATATTGGAATGTTTCATTGAGTCAGTAATCTCCCGTAACCTACATTCCTGTGGGTGGATTTTTTTGAGTCCAGATTCTATTTTAGTTTTTTCTTCTACTAACCCATCCTCCAACTTACCGATTTATTCTTCTGCCTCATTTACCCTGGCCGTCAGAGCCTCTAATTTTGATTGCATTTGGCTCATAGAATTTTTAATTTCTGCCAAATTTGCTCTCATTTCCGCCCTTAGAGATTTATATTCTCATTAACATTTTCGTTAATACTTTTTTCAAGTCTACACATCATCTTGACCATTGTTACTCTGAATTCCATTTCTGATAATTTGGTTATATCCATATCCATTAGTTCTGTGGCAGAGGCCACAGACTCATTGTCTTTTTTTTGCTGGTGGGGATTTTTCCTTCTCGTCATTCTGATGAGGAGAGGTTGCAGGGTTGTCCAGAGCCCAAATTATTGACCGGAACCCAGGCCGTGCGCCCTTGTTTTATAGGGATCTTAGGGATGTGGGCTTCTTCATTTTTCAGCCTGCCTTCTGGGGGAGGGGCCTGCCACGCTGATACTCAGGCAACCCTGTTTGGGTAGAGTCTCCGTGTCTCCTTCGAGGGGGGATGGGGATGGGCACGCTGTGAGCTGGTATTTCCAGGCTTTTGTTCTCTGGCAGCTTTCCCTGGCGGTTTGCTGTGCCTCTTCTGAGAGTCAGAGCAGCAGTGGCTGAATCTCAGCCTCTGTTTCAGAACAGAGGAGATCGTGGACTGTTCTCCACTGATGTTCTGGCCACTTTAACTCTGTTTCTGTTGGTGCTGCTCAACCCTGCAGTGTCCCGTGATGTGCGCCCCACACCCGGCGTCCCAGCCCTCACTTCCAGGGCCGGCGTGTCTCTGTCCTTTGTGTTTCTAACACCACCAGCCGCCAGCCACCAGCCATTCCCGCGCGCTCCAGAGCTCCGTTTCAGTGTGGTTCGCGCCCACTCCAGAGCTCTGGTTTTGTCGTGCACGTTCCCCGGCTCACAGTCTCAGACTGCTCTCTCGTGAGTGCCGGTCCTCGAGTCCGCCCCCATTCCCGTGCAGGTGGCTACCGCCTCCCGGCACCCAAACGCAGTGGCTCCCTCCCCCTTCCGTTTATCTTCCGATATCTGTGCTCGGTTTCACGGCTCCCCACTTGGTACCTCAATACTCAGCGCTGGAGATGTTCATTTGTAGAGATCCAGATGTATCTTCCTGCGTCTCAGGCTGATTCTGTAGATGTTCAGGCTGGTCTGGTACCTATCGAGCTCGACTCAGGGGACCGGCTGAAAAAGGGGTCCCCTACTCCTCTGCCATCTTAACTCCTCTCCCAAACTCAACTTTTAATATTTCAATATGGTGTATTTAAACTTTAAGCACCTAGAGATTTTAAGTGTAAATATAGTAGATGGCTTTCTCAAACTCTCTTATGTTTTGTTTTGAAATGAGAAAAGAAAACCTTTTGTTTTTCAATCTGTAATTCAGAGATAACAAAAATATTCTGTGATAATAAATATTTACCAAAGGGTGAAATAACTGAACCCTTTAAGAAGGGTATAGGATTCAATTACAAGAATATGCTAGAGGTTCCTTGAAACAATATATATATTTTTTGAGAAAATGAAAGCATGGGGATAGGGGGAGGGGCAGAAGAAGGAGGAGAGGGAGAGAAAGAGAATCTTAAGCAGGCTCCACACCCAGCACCGAGCCCGACATGGGTCTTGATCTCACAACCCTGAGATCGTGACCCAAGCCGAAACAAGGAGTTGGCTGCTTAACCGACTGAGACACCCAGGTGCCCCTTCCATGAAACAATATTAAATAATTTGAAAGTTAAAAGACTAAACATAAAACTATGGGAAGTACACTGAATACTGAGCCATACCAAACTGGTGTCCAAATCCCCAGGAGATAAACTTATTTCATCTGGAGAGGTGACAGAAGAGCGTGTAGTCCTTGGAGTTCTTGGAGAAGGGAGTGTGTCCCAGGCATTATATCCACTTGGTGGTGGAGTTGGCATCTGAACACCTGATCGTTGGCAGCAGTTCTCTGGGTTGGACATCCAAGCTTCAAGTAATTTCTCCCTGTCCCAGTCTTTAAGAAAAATGGAACAGATATCTCTCAAAAACAGGAAATATGTTGATGTTTTAAGAGTTTCATAATAACAAAATAAAGTGAGGATAAATTAAAGAGATGTAGGCCATCTAAAGGAAGGAAAATTATTTATATCAAATTAGTAATTACAAATGAATATTCAGGTAAATTATATCCACTAATAAATAAGCACATATATTAAAAATATATAAATATATATTAATATTAATAAGTATATATTAATAAATATAAATATATATAAATATATGTATATATATAAGATATATATGTGTATATATGTATATATATATTTATTTTTTTATTTAATGTAGGCTCTATGCCCAGCGTGGTGCCTAACACAGGCCTTGAACTCATGACCCTGAGATTGAGACCTTAGCTGAGATAAAGAGCTGGATGCTTAACTGACTAACCATTCAGGTGCCCCAAACCCCGAATATTTTTAAACAGAATTTAAACTTTCATAATCTACTGTGGCTTACAACTATGTCAATATCTAACAATATCATCAAAATTTCCAGTCATTACTACTAATAATCAAAAGAGGTACCTCACACATCATCTCTGGAAGTTACTCAATTTTTCACGGTATAGATCTGACTTAGCCATTTTACTCTTTTCAAGAAAAATATGTAAAATTTGCAATTGGTTTCACTGGTGTCAAGTTGTAAAATAATTACATAGCGTACTATAAACACGTCAAAGTGCCAATGAGTCCAAAAAGCATTTGAAAGCAGAAGAAACTTCCGAGGGGATTATGGTTATAAAGTTTCACTGCATTAGGTATACATTCTGTATACTAAAGTTCAGAGCCATAAAAACCTAACCCATAAAAAAATAAATAAATACATCCAATTATTTTGCTGTTTTACACATATTATTTCATTTGTTCCTCCTAACAAATGTTTCCATCATTATTTAGGTGAAGAAAGAAGGACTCAGGGAAGTTATATAACTTGCCTAGGCTCACACAGATAGTGCGGGATTTGAAACTAATTTCTGTGATTCTAAATCCTGTTTTCTTTCCACTATAGCACAATGAAGTATAGAGTCAAGAGTAGTATAGAGTCAATTATTCAATGTAGGCCCATTCTATATAATTTTACAGCTCTACAACAAATAGCTGTGGAAATGTTCTATGCAAGACTTTTCTCAACCGTATTAAATCAGTGTATTTGATGGTTTTAGCAGGATAATTATGATTTAGAGATGTAATACAGATAGAACGAGTGTATTTCCAGCTGTGTAAACCATATGAGCAGGGCACAGAAGTATAATGAAGAGACGTGAGCAGTTCTGTAAAGTTACAGCATACCATGTTGTCGTTTGAGAAGATGGAAAATAAGACTGGAAAAGGGGTCAGATTACAAAGAGGAAGAAAAATCTAAGAAGTGAAAAAAACTGCATTCCAGGAAATGTAGCTACATGGATGTTAGTGCTTTGATAGGTCATTACTTACTTTAAAAAGTTAAAATTACTTTTCTTAGACCAGTGAGATTATTTTTCAAAAGTACCCACTATGTCACTTTTTAATAAAGGAAAAAAGAACTATAATTTCTATAAACAGATACTAAATATGCTAAATTTTAGTCTTATTTACTATAAATATTTTCAGCACAACTTCTGCTTGGATTGTATTGCATCATTCACTTAGCAAAATATTTACTGAATGTCTTTTTGGTGCCATGCACTGTGTCAGGCAGTAGGGATACAATGGGAGGAAAAATCTGGCAGGATTCCTGCTTTCATGAAACTTACAGTCTAGCAAGGAAAAAGACATTAAGTAAAAGAATCATCACTGTCAGAGTGCCATGAAGGACAGGTAGAGACTTCCCAGCAGAGAAGGTGACTCTGGGGAAATAGCCTGAAGTGGATAACTGAAAGATGAGTGGGAGTCAAATAGTAAAAGGGAGGGGGAAAGACACTCTAGACAGGCAGTACACAGCATGTTCACAGTCCCTGTGGTAGGAGGGAAAATGGCATCCTTGTGAAATTAAAAAGGTTAATGTAGCTATAGCATGGAGAGCACAGGGAAAGCACTGCATGAGATGAGTGCTGAAAAAATAGGCAGGGGCTAAATCATGCAGGACTTTTTAATAACACTTCCATCGTCGGCTCAGGAGTGATAGGAAGTCACTGAGAAGCTGAGCTTCGGGTTAGGAAGGACAGGATGTCATGATCAGATCTGAAAAGATCATTTTGACTATAACAAAGAAACTAGATAGGGCAGGAGTAGAGGAAACACAATCCAAATAGGAGGGTAATGGGTAGTATAAGTGAGAGATAATGGAAGTGAGGGCTAGGTGGAGATAAAGAGAAAGAGAGGTTTAACACATGGAAGGTGAAAGTGACAATTTGGTGACAATAGGACATAGAGTCTGAAGGACAGGATATATGAAAGTTGGAGTCCGAGGTTTACCCAGCTGGTTGGCACCTATGTAAATAGGGAATGCGAGAGAATCAGGTACAGGTGGAAGTGCACAATTTTAGTTTTAGACATAATGAGTTTAAGGTGCTTTTGAGATATCCTAGAGATGCTTTAAAATAGGCAGTTATATACAAGGGTGTGGAGCTAAGACAAGAAGTCTAGTCCAGAGGGAGAAATCTGTACCTATAGAAACCTTGGAAGAAGATATCATTTCCTAGGAAGAGAGCAGAGTGAGAAGATGTAGACCACTGATGTTTAATTGCCTAGAGAAGATGATGAGTCTTCAAAGGAGCTTTAAAAATACTTCAGGATAAACTAATTCGAAGCATAAGCAAATTACCCTTGGTCTCGTATTTTGTAAATTTTACTTATTTTCTTATTTGGTAGCATTCAATTATATGTTACTTGTATTACTGAGGAAATACTCAGAGAATGACCTCTGTATTCCTAACAGAGTCTTCCGTTAAAAGTCAATTACTGCTCAGTAAATACTGCCAAACATTTCTGTTTAATGTTTAATTTCTGCTTAATCTAGGTCAACTTCATTACCTTGGGACTAAAATTTGACAACAGATAATATAATACTCAACTCTACTTTCCTGTGTAAAGCTGAGTGAATGTTACTGAGGATATAATCTATAAATCTTCCAAATAGTTCAGTTTAATAGCTCTGAAGCAGAGCCTATCCTGGTTTTGAGAGCAATTACTCTATACTGTAGTTCTCTGTACTGTTTTATTCACTACCATCAGTTATCTCTGTAAATCTTATTTGATTATCAAATGTCACTGTTACTGGTATTACCCAAACAATAAAGATGTCCATTTGAAAACCTGCTGGCCTCTATTTTATGCTTAAATAGGGAAATGAAATATAGAACTATTAAGTAAGTTATCAAAAAAGTTATCACAGAATAGATAATACCAAATAAAAAATTCAATTGGATTATCATCTTATTAGAACTAACCCCTACTTTGTAAAAGAACTAACTCAGGAAAATATCAATGGAGCAAAAATGGAGTTGATCATTTTTTTAGGGGGGGAGGGGCAGCAGGGGAGAGAGAGTGAATCCTACGCAGACTCCATGTTCAGCATGGAGCTTGACGTGGGGCTCGATCTTACAACCCTGAGATCATACCTGAGCTGACATCAAGAGTTGGATGCTTAACAAACTGAGCCACCCAGGTGCCCCTAGAGTTGATCATTTAATGATACTTGATGACACAATATAAACAAATAGAGATGAAAATGTTCCTTTTAAAAATTTTTGGTAAAGTTAGCCTTAGATTCTTTATATATTGTAACTTAGAGCTGTGATACTTCATGGAACTTAGATTCTCTATATATTGTGACTCAGAGTTATGATACATTATCTAGGTGAATGTAGATACCTGCGGCAGAAATGGTTATAAGTACACAAAAAATGCTCCAGTGTAGAACTGTTGCTTGCAGTTAAGTGTGGCCAAGCGACTGAATTCTGGGCAACAGAATATGTGCAGGAGTAATGTACATATAAATAACACTTCAGGTATATTATTCATTCTATAACCATTTTCTGAGAGCTTAACATATGTCAGGTACTGTGGAGACAAAAAACATTAAAAGCTACCCTCTAAGAGCTCCCAGGTTAATCTAGAGGAAAAGCAAATAAAGAGATTACTATAAAACTGTATTGTAACTGTATGACACAGGATGTAGTAGGAACAGACAGGAAGGGTCTCAGTGCAGACTTGGGAACACATAAGCAGAAAAGGTTTCCTGGAAGACATGGTTTCTATGGACAAGCAAGAGTGGGTAAGTAAAGAAATGGGGAGATGACAGCCCAGGTAAAGAAATCTGGGTCACAAAGGTCTACTAAAGAGTTGGAAGGCTTTTAGTCTGTGGAAGGCCAGTGAAGGGTTTTGCAGCAAGGGAGTGACATGCTCAAATGTGCATTTTAAAAGAACAGTCTAATGGCAATATGAAAAATTAATAGGGTGAAAGAAGAATGACAACACTGGAGACCAGGACGCAGGAGACTATGATTTAGATAGAAACTAATGACGGCCTGGATTTAAGTCAGTGGCAATGGGATGGAAAGAGCTAGAGAAGGAGTTTGGGGGGGGGGGGGATGAGAGACACTTAAGAAGAGAAATGATGAGACTGTGGCCAAATGTAACAGGCATGGTGGAGTGAAGTATGACTTTCAAGTTTTTGGCAGGGTAATTTGATGAATGCGATGCTTGTGTATTAAGATAGTGGGAGAAAAGAGGAGTTTAGGTGTGGACATCCTTAGGTTGAGGAAAGAATGTTAGACATTTAGAAACCCAACCTCAAATACTTTATTAAAGTCAGGTTGTAGATACAGTCTTTATTGTTTGGGTGATTTTTGAACCTTCGGTTTCATTAGATAAACGTGTATAGCAATGTTTCTCCGAGAACTGGTCCACTTGGTAGGCGTCTTTACAACATGTATTTTTAAGCCTCACCCGTCACCTAATGACTTAGACTCTCTGGAAATAGTCTAGGGATCTCTGGTTAGTTTCTCAGGCAATCCTTATTTATACTAAAATTTATGAGCCACTGGTATATAAAGTGGAAATAATCTAAAGTACAGAACCCTAGGAAATATCAATATTGAAGATAGGGATTCTAGAAAGTTATATACTGAATTATTTACAGTGATGACCAAGGGGCGATGAAGTACGGAATTTTAAAATTCCTTCTGATCAAAAGATTACATAAAAAAATTTGGAAGTTGACACTCTATTTTAGTATAGATGATACAGATTTATAGTTCAAACAGCCAGAAAGGCCAGGCAGAATAGCCATTTACCTTTCTCTTTTTAAAAATAATAAATCAGAAGAAACTAATCTTTAAAACCAGCCAAAACAACAAATATGAACTGTGCAACGACAGGGTCCAACTCAGCATGTGACAACTACCAGAATGGCTGCCTTAAGTATCACGAAGAACTTGAAACAAGCTGAGCAGTTTTCCTAAGTAAAGTTGGTAATGTCCTTAAAAACAACAACAAAAAACCCCAAAACAAAAAAAATTAAAAGGGATAATATGTTCTTATGTTGACTCCATAATTTCACTTTGTACATTTCATGGTGAGAAACAGCTTTTATATAAAATAAATGTAACTGACAGTACTAGTAACACAATTGTTAGGTATTTAATTGACCTTAGTAATAACTAATGTTAAAACTAGGACTAGGACTATGGATTCCAACTTTGAACCCTGCTAAAATCAGGCACATTTCTAAAATTAGACAATCCATAAGCTGATTTAGTAGCTTGGTTTTTTTTTTTTTTTTTTAAAGAATTTATTTATTTATTCGACA
The DNA here is from genome assembly GCF_024610735.1 of Ursus americanus. Lineage (NCBI taxonomy): Eukaryota > Metazoa > Chordata > Mammalia > Carnivora > Ursidae > Ursus > Ursus americanus. Next base: position 69,447,987 of record NC_142129.1, read on the forward strand.
GAGATAGAGACAGCCAGCGAGAGAGGGAACACAAGCAGGGGGAGTGGGAGAGGAAGAAGCAGGCTCATAGCGAAGGAGCCTGATGCGGGGCTCGATCCCATAACGCCAGGATCACGCCCTAAGCCGAAGGCAGATGCTTAACCGCTGTGCCACCCAGGCGCCCCTAGTAGCTTGGTTTTTAAACACAAATTTCCCATTTCTCCTCTATGATTTATAGCCAGTTTATACTCCAAAATACAGAATGTTCTGAGGATGTTGGGTACTGCAGTAACCACTACACAAAAAACAACTTAGGCTTGTTTAACAAACTATTTTGTTTTATATTGAAATAGTAATATAGCCATATTTTAATTCTGGAAAGTTTCAAAAGGCACCCATGTTATCAGAAGCATAAGACACTTTTCATTACCATGAGCTCGAAGTAAAGCTTCAGCAGTAAACAATGGAGCCTGAAGCATGTCTGCAGTCTCCACAATAAGCATATCTTTCAATCTACGAAGATCCTGAGGCCTTAATCCTTCATATGGCTTTGAAAAGAAGAAAATCAAGTTAAATTGGCTGTTACACTCTTAGGAAATCCTAAATGCCTATAAACAAATATATATAATAATCATTTAATTCAATCTTCTTGTTTCAGTTTGATTACTGAAGTTAAAAAGACTCTGTGTGCTCCACTATCATGGACCTCCAACTACTGTTTCACAAGTCTTACATAAGCTAGAAAGTGGAATGCCAAGGTTCACGCAACCTTATTATTCTAAAATAAAGGCACCATACTATAATAAGAACATCTTACTTTACAATTTTAAGAATCTGGGTAAGACAAAAAACACCACCATTGAGCAATAATCATGACTAAAGTTCTCAAGTATTTTTATCCAGTCTTTGCTTTATACAAATCAATTATACATGTAAATATATAAACGTTCATTGAGTTTAACCACCAAACAGTTACACTTATTAAGATCCAACTTGGATTATTAGTGGGATTATATGATACTTCTTAATTAACCTGGGGAAATGTGACTATGCCATACTATTCAGAGTTCTTAGTCATAAACATATTATCTCTGTTTATTCAAGTGTTCGTTAATGCTCTTTATATAGGTACTATATCATCTTATGTTTTTTATTCTTTTGTTATCTTTTATCTTTGCTTTTAACAGAAAAGATATAAAGAATTTAAATTACAAGTGTTTCACTCTTCAGAAACAATTACTGTTAACATTTTTGCCATACTTGTTCAAGTCCTTTTTAAAACAAAGTGAAACAAAAGAAGCAATATTTTATACAGTAGTCTCCCCTCCACCTTCATCCATTGGAGAATGTGTGTCTCAATACTCCCCACCATGGAGCCCTGAAACCATGGATAGTACTGAACCCTGTAATACTGTTTTTCCCTATACATACATACTTATGATAAAGTTTAATTTATAAATTAGGCACAGTAAGAGATTAACAACAATAATAAAATAGAACAATTACAATACACTGTAGTTGTTGTATGGATGTGGTTTCTGTCTCTCAAAATATCTTATTGGACTGTGCTCACCCTTCTTGTGATGAAGTGAGATGATAAAATGACTGTGTGATAAGATCAAGTGAGGTGAATAACATAGGCATGTTGATACAGTGTTAGGCTACTATTGACCTTCTGAGATAATGTCAGAAGGATCCTCAGAAGGAAGATCATTTGCTTCTGGATTGACTGCAGGTAACAGAAGGAGGGGACAAGGGGGGATTATGTAAAAGCTAAAATAATCTGTGATATGTTTTCCCCATTACATTTCCCTAATTCTCTCCATCCTTGCCTATGGAAATCACTATCATGAATTTGATGTATGGTTGTCATAACATTATAGGATAACATTATATATATTTAGGCAATTCCCTTTTATTTTTACTCAATACTGCATTAACATTGATACATTATCTATTTCAATTCTTTTAAACAGTTGTAACCAGCTTACTACAGTAAGCATAGACTAAAGGCCAAAGACGAATGCTTAAAAAGCAGTAGAAATTCCCGACAATTGAGGATGTCCTCTTGCAGCACATATCACAGTCTCCAGAGAACTCTGGACAATTACCAAACCTCATCCATTTTTGTAGATTTACAGATATTTTAGAATAAGATACTGTCTTTATTTCTTGCTTCATTTTTGTGGGGTATTGTGGAAACCATTTCATCAATTCCTTTTTTTTTTTTTTAAGATTTATTTATTTGAGAGAGAAAGAGAAAGAGAGACACCGCACGTGTGAGGGAAGGGGCAGAGGGAGAGAGGCAGAGCAGACTCTCCATTCAATGGGGAGCCCGATGGGGAGGGGAGGGAGGCTCAATCCCATGCCCACGAGATTATGACCTGAGCCAAAACCAAGAGTCAGAGGCTTAACCAACTGAGCCACTCAGGTGCCCTCCCTTCATCAATTCTTATTTAACCACATATGACTGCGATTCTGTTCAATGGGGATAATTTTTCTCAGTTGACTTGATAAATTTCCTGACCTTTACAATCCCCAAATTATCATGTACAGTTTGCTTTTCAGCTAATTTATGAACCACACTTTCCCTTGCAAAAATCTAAGAAATCCTTTTATGGTTAAATTTATGGTACTCACTCCAGTATAGAACTTACAGACTATGTAGAACATTACTTCTAAAAAATGTGTTCCAAGTTCAGACTTGGGATTCCAAGTACCTCTCCTGCCTCAGCAATGAGAATGGGTATTTCCTGATATTCCTAGTGGTGGCAACTGAATATTTCCTGGTATTATTTCCTAAATATTCTTTTTATTTTTTAAGGTTTTATTTGAATTACAGTTAGTTGACATAGAGTATAATATTAGTTTCAGGTGTACAATACAGTGATTCAACACTTCCATATAACATCTGGTCTAAATGATCTTTTTAAAATTAGCTATCATTCTACTTTATTTGTGTTAGCCAAAGAGATTTGATTTTAGATATGTTAAAAAAGAGAATATAAAGCAATCTACATGGATTAAGTTTTTAAAAATTCAGTTTTAAATTTAGGTTTAAAGAAAATGGAAGAAAAATAGTTCTTGAAGGAGAAAGACCTACTGCCTTCAGGAACATGTAACATATTCACTCCGAATCTCTGCAAGAGAACTGTAATTAGGTCATGTGAAGCATTTCAATACATTGCTCAGTCCCAAGTGGGCACTAGCCCTCTCTTCCGCAGGAAGGATTAAAATGAAGGTGCCTTTCTCTTTCTTATTGCAAAGATAAACTGCTTCTATTTTCAGATAAAACACAATCTAGAAATAACCTTCAAAGCAGTCAGTACAAATACACAGAAAGAAAAAGGAAACTAATAAAAGTACCTCTTTTGCATCAGTGCATACTTCTGCTACCAAAATACCACTGAAAAAAATATGAGAGCCCAACATACAAACTGTACCCCTTCCCCTTTGACTATCATGTATAAAGTGATAGTATCTTCAAAAACTGTTTCAGAAAAGACTATGACAAAGTATTTACGAAAGAAGAATATGTTTTTATTTCTTTGCACAATGAAAACAGCTTTTCCCAATTATATAGATAAAACATACTTGTTAAAAAATGAAAAAATTGTTAAAAATGTATATTCATATTTATATATTAGTAATTGTTAAATTACTAATATATCAGTAATTGTTAAATATATTAGTATATTTTATATATATATTAGCATATATTAGTAATTGTTAAAATTTATATTAGTAAATATAAACCTATTATATATTAGTAATTGTTATTATTTTAACAAATATATTAGTAATTGTTAAAATTTTAGAAGATGTGAAAGGCACTCAGGGAACAAAGAGAATATTTCTAATTCCTCTCAATATCATTAGTCTTTCATTAGCTGATTCATGAGCTTAGCCTGGAAGAGAGAGGGGAAAGAATAGCTAGAGTAAGTCTTCGGATTCTCAGACCCTTCCCTTTGTTTCAGTTTCCTCTCTTCTTACTTGGCTGCTCTCTCCTGGAATCAAGGCCTGGTCTACCCTGATCTGTACTTTGATCTCAGAGGAAGGCAGCTGCTTGTGCACAGTAGGCTAAACCTGCTAACCAGGGAAGCCAGCTAAGGCAATGTCCACCATATGGGTGCCCTGCCAGAAAAAGAGCCTGAGCCTTCCTGAGTTATAGACTGGGAGAGGAACTGGGAGGGGGGATTCTTTAGATGGCTTTCATAGCAACATCTTTTTCCATTTTTCCCTTCATTTACCCACATATAGTCACACAGTCTAGTCCTACCGAGCCTGACCCCTGCTAGGTCCAATATTCACTAGTTTCTCTGCTCTGTCTTTACAGGTTTATGTAAATTAAATACACTCTTCCCAGCCATCACTTCAACACATCACCTTGTTTTTGTTTCCTTATAGCAGTTACCACTCTCACAAATTGTGTTCATTTACTTTTTAACCTCATTGTGTGCATCTATATTGATGCTAGAACGTAAGCACCTAGAGGGCAGGGGCTTATCTTTGTTCCTCACTGTATCCTCAAGCTCTTAAAACAGTGTCTGGAAGAGTAGTCAGTCACTGAGTTTTGTTGAATGATGGGATGAAGAAATAGATTTTATCCATTTATAAACTAATCTGAAGGAAAGAATTTAATTAAAATGTATCAAGAAGAAATTATAGAGATATAATATTATACAGTGTCCAGATCATTAACTGAATTGAGAAACTTAGCTAAAATAAACACCTCGGGAATACGAATCTTTTAAACTACCTAATTATGCAGTTTAATATAATTAGATAGCAGGCCATGTAAAACTATTAGCATAGGCAGAATAATCCAAAAGTTGATCAGGGTCAAAGCAGAAGGTACAAAATGAATTTTAAAGAAAGCATTGTTTTTTGGTTTTATTTTTTAAATTGTTATGAAACACACATTACTTAAAAATAACAATTTTAGGGGCACCTGGGTGGTTCTGTTGGTTAAGCATCTGCCTTGGGCTCAAGGCATGAGCTCAGGGTCCTGGGATCGAGTCCCATGTCTGCTTCTCCCTCCCCCCACTGCCTCCCCACCCCCACTTGTGCTTTCCCTTTCTTTCTCTCAAATAAATAAAATCTTTAAAAAACCTCCAATTTAAAAATGTACAATTCAGTTCAACAATGTTGTACAACCACTACATGCATCTAATTAACATTCTTATCATCCCCAAATAAAACCCCATACCCATTAAGTAGTCACTTCCTAGTCCTTCCTCCCCCCGACACTGGCAAACACTAGTGTGCTTTCTGTCTCTATGGATTTACCTATTCTGGATATTTCATATAAATGGAGTTACTTAACATGTGACCTTTTGTGTCTGCCTCCTTTCACATAGCACGTTTCTGAGATTGACCCATATTGTAGCATGTGTTAGTACTTCTTTCCTTTTTGTGATTAATATACCATTGTATATGTACACCACACATTTTATTTATCCATTCATTTATTGATAGAAATTGGGGTGGTCTTCAATTTTTGGTTATTGTGAATAGTGATGCTATAAACATTTGCATATAAGCAGTTATGAAAGTATTGCTTTTTACATTATGAAATCATAGGCAAAAATAATCTAATATGGATTAAAAACAAAACTATAAATCTAGAAAAAATATAGGGGTATATGATTATAATATATATTAACACGAAAACACATTCAGAAGCCATAGAGGAAGAAAAATTTACATCTCTGAATATCCTAAGTGAAGAACTTGGGATATAGAAAAATACACAAAGTTTTCTTGGAAAGCATTAAGAACACACAAACAATCCACAGGAAAAAAAGCAAATAATCAATTCACAGAATAATCAAATAAATTCAAATAGGTACCATTTGTCTAAACTAGCAAAAAGTAAAAACACTGATAATATCTAATGCTAGCAGAAATGTGAATAAATTCTTTAATATTCTTAATATTCAATATCCTTTAATATTCTCTAATATGTTACTAGAAGAAAATAAATTGATATAATCTTTTAGTACAGTTTAACAGCATCTATTAAACCATAAAATGTATATATTTCATGATCCACAACACCAATTTCTACAAACTTATAGGGAATATACTTTAAAAATGTGTATATACATGCAGTAACAATAATGATATGATAATGATTATAATAGCATACATTTACATAACACACATAATGACTCAGGTGCTGTTCTAAGTATTTACATATACTAACTCATTTAAGGATCACTACAACTCTATAAAGTAGGGACCATTATGATCTCCATTTTAAGGAAGAAGAAACCAAAGCAGAGAGATTGAGTAACCTATTCAAGGTCATACAGTAAGTCAGTCATGCGGGTAAGATATGAATCCAGTCAGTGTGGCTTAAGATTCATGTTTTAAACCACAATAATGACACAACTGGATAAAGATATGTATGTAACAAGTACATAAATATTCACTTTAGCCTTGTTTTTAATAACAACAAATATCTAAATTAATAGGTAAATGGTTAAAATATGTAGATCATATGTTCTGACTTAGGAAAGATGTTCATGATATACTGTTAAGTTGAAAAACTATTTTAGAGTTGGTGAGGATGTGGAGAAAAAGGAAACCTCATGCACTGTTTGTGGGAATGTAAATTGGTACAGCCACTGTGGAAAACAGTATGGAGGTTCCTTAAAAAATTAAAAAAAGAGGGGCGCCTGGGTGGCTCAGTCATTAAGCATCTGTCCTTCGGCTCAGGGTGTGATCCCAGGCCCCGCATTGGGCTCCCTGCTCTGCTAGGAAGCCTGCTTCTTCCTCTCCCACTCCCCCTACTTGTGTTCCCTCTCTTGCTGGCTGTCCCTCTCTCTCTGTGTCAAATAAATAAATAAAATCTTTAAAAAAAAAATTAGAAAAAGAAATACCATATGACCCAGTAATTCCGCTACTGGGTATTTACCTAAAGAACTCAAAAACACTAATTTGAAAAGACATATGTACCCCTATGTTTACTACAGCATTATTTACAATAGCCAAGATTGGAAACAACCTAAGTGCCCACTGATAGATGAATGGGTAAAGATGTGGTAGACATACACATACCTGATGGAATATTACTCAGCCATAAAAAAGGATGAGATCTTGCAATTTATAACAACTTTGATAGCCCCAGAGGGTATTATGCTAAGTGAAATAAGTCAGACAGAGAAAGACAAATATCGTATGATTTCACTTATATGTGGAATCTTAAAAAAACCCAAATGAATAAACAAACAAAAAGCAGAAACAGACTCATAAATACAGAGAACTAATGGTTGTCAGAGGGATGGACGGTGGGGTGTGGTGGGCAAAATGGATGAAGGGGAGTGGGAGCAATAGGCTTCCAGTTATGGAATGAATAAGTCACAGGAATATGAGGTACAGCATAGGGAATCAAGTCAATGGTATTATAATAGCATTATATGGTGACATATGGTAGCAATTTATGGTGACCATATACTTATGGTGAGCACAGCATAACATATAAACTTGTTGAATCACTATTTTGTACAACTGAAACTAATGTAACACTGTGTGTCAACTATGCTTCAATTAAAAAATTTACAAAAATATTTTAGCAGAACTCAATATACTATATGACCTTACTTTTGCATTGAAAATTCTCTATCACATAGGTTTGCTTAAGTCTTGTAGCACACACAAGAAATTGTTACCACTGTGGGGCAAAGTCAGAAAGGAGGAAATTTTTTACATTCTTTAGCAATAAATACTCATCATAAATTTTAAGAAATGCATGCAAATAGAAAAAACTATAAAAGTAAAAAAATTATCCATAACTATAATTACCATTTTGGTATACTTCAACCTTCACTGAATACTTACTTGTCTTTTCTATATAATTAGTATCAAACTATTCTGTAATTTTTTTTAACTTAATAGTTTATTATAATTATATTAAGTTCATTTAGATCTTAAATCTCTTGATAATGAGTGCTATTATTTTCTGGTTTCCGTATAAGTTAAGATAGTATCTTTGATAAAAAAAAAAAAAGCCTGATTGTCTTTCAATTTAATCACATCACATTATTTCTAGAATATTATTATTCTAATGCTGTCTTCTGACTAAACTATTATATTATTACAGGAATAGTTTTTATACCTGACTCAAGATGATGGATTATGAAAAGGAAGGCAGTAGAGCAAACGGAGAAGTCAAAAGAATCGGGTTTAGTTCATTTTCATCCTGGTACATTATTCAACTATTTCCTGATTTATCTTCCTCACTTAAAAAAAGGGAGCATAATTGTTATTCACCGTTACTGTGTGGATTCAACAACCACGTGAAAGTGCTAAGGACATCGGCCACTCTTTCTATGTGTAATAATCTGAATAAGCATTCCCATAAAATAATCTAACCTAAGAAGCACAAAGGGTAAAGAAATATAAATTTCTGAATTCCAAGAAACTCAGTTCCTTTAACAATCTGGAGAGTACAGAAGTTCAAAAACTGTTGGGAATTCATGGGGAAAAAAACTCAAACAATACCGTTATTTTTCTGAACACATAGAAACAATAGTTAGTCTAAGTCCTTTTAGAATCAGGTTCGCAATGAACACGGAGGAACCAGAATAATTTCAGGAGGAAAAAATTTATTGTATCTTATAATTTACTTAATACTTCTATGGATGTTCCTGTGTCAGACACTGAAAATACTCTGTTGATTAAGGCAGTTATGATTCTGGCCCTCATGGAGTTGACAATATAATAGGAAAGAAAAGTAAAAAACTAGTAAATACATAAACAAAATAATTATAGCATGTGATGAGTGTTATAAAAAACAGACAGGGTATTATGGTAAAGAATAATAGAAGGAGACGGACCTATTTGTGAAGGAATAGTCCAAGACTGCCTCTCTGAAGAACTACTGAACCCGGAGCGCCTGGGTGGCGCAGTTGTTAAGCGTCTGCCTTCGGCTCAGGGTGTGATCCCAGGGTTCTGGGATTGAGCCCCACATCAGGCTCCTCCGCTAGGAGCCTGCTTCTTCCACTCCCACTCCCCCTGCCTGTGTTCCCTCTCTTGCTGGCTGTCTCTCTCTGTCAAATAAATAAATGAAATCTTAAAACAAAAAACAAAAAACTACTGAACCAGCCAAGAGAAAAACTGGGAGAAGATTTCTGATATAGTAAACAGAAAATGCAAAAGCCTCAGTGTAGTCTAGGTTTTATAATTAGAGCAAAATGTGCTGGGGAGAAAGATCTCAGATGATGTTGGAGAGGTAGGTAGTGGTGAGACCAAATAAGGTTTTGTATCTGAGCAAATAGTTTGGATTTTATTCTAAGTACAATGAAAAGTCACTAAGTAATTTAAGTGATTTATATGATCTAATTTAAGTTTAAAAATGTCTCTCTGGCTTATGTGTACAAAGTGGATTCTAAGGGGACCAAAATAGAAGGAAGGACGCCAGTTAGGAAACTCAGATGTAGAGGGCCTTGGAAGGTAGAAATAGAGACCAGGAAGAGTAAATGGATCTAGATTACACTTTTGGAGGTAAAATTGACAAGATTCCCAGATTGTGTGGATATAAGAAGAAGTGAAGGATCTAGAATGCTTGCCCATTTATGCTTGAGCAACTAAGTGGATCAAGGTAATACAGGAAACAGGAAAGACTTAAAGGAAACCAAAGAACAATGTCCCTGAAGCTAAGGGAACAATGTTCGCTAAGAAGGGAGTAGTTAATTGTGTCAAGTGCTGCTGAAGAATTCAAGTAAGATGAGGAGAGAAAAGTACCTACTGGATTTGGCAACGTGGTGACTCTTGATGTCCATGACAAATGCCCTTCCATCACAACAGAAGGGAGGAAAGTCACACTGCAATGGGCTGAAGAGTGAATGGAAGATGAGGAAGTCGGTTATGTACAAACAGCTCTTAAATTTTGTTTTTCTCAGAAGATTAGAGATATGGGGCTACAACTGAAGGGGGAGAGGGGCAGGGCTAGGTGAAGAGTGGTCAATGGAGAAATGGCATTGTCATCTTTGTTTTTTAAGAAAAAAGTTACCAAAGCATATTTGTTGTTAAGAGCAATCCAGAAGACAGGGAAAGATTGAGGAATAGGAGGACTGCAGTTTTAGAACAGTAGGAATGGTTAGGCCTTCATATCACACATCAGCCTTTCTACTGAAATATAAGTAAACAGGCATGCCTGGGTGGCGCTTAAGCGTCCAACTCTTGGTTTTGGCTCAGGTCTGACCTCAGGGTCATAAGATTGAGCCCTGTGTGCTCAGCACGAAGTCTACTTGAATTTCTCTCTCTCCCTCTGCCCCTCCCCCACCCCTGTGCACAGAGCTCTCTCTCAAATAAATAAATGAATCTTTAAAAAAAATAAATCCAAGTAAACATATTTACATACGTTACAGGATAGTTACCACTTCCAGGTTTTCTACGTGTATTTCATAATCATGGCTATGTAGATGACAGGGTGCTAAGCACAATGCAAAGAAGATGACATGAACTGGATTTTTAAGTAGAAAAATAAAATTTAATACAAAATTCATATAAATAAAATTAAAACTTACGAAAAGAAAAAAATCCATATAATTTTTTTATTAAAAAAAACCCAGAAAACTTACCTCTCGTTTGTCTAATGCAGCATATTCAGCTTCTATTTCTTCAGCTTCGGGATCTCGTGAGAATACCATTTGTGATTCCAGATTGAGAGCCAAATCTTTGTGGTGTTGCTTTTCAGCACAATCACAAGGAGTATCTTTATTTTCATTCTCAGCAAACAAGTCTCCTCCATGTTTTACTAAAAGCTAGAAAAGATTTTTTCAAAAACTTGCAACCACAGATTTAAACAAGCCATTTCATGCCACATATTTGAAAAAATTAACAATATAATGAAACACAACAAAAACATAACAGTTTGTACTTGCAATGACAAAAATTATTTAGATACCAGTGGCTTCTGATTTTAAGATGGCAATTCTTGTTTACTGATATTAGAATGATTTCCTTTGGTTAAAAACAGTAACAACTAAAGCCAATTTATTAAACTTAAAAAGAAATACTTAAATATTCTGTCCAATCAAAAAACTAAAGTTTTACTTAAAAATAAAAACTTTATGGTTACTCAAAGCTTTGGATTTTATACATTTCTATAAATTTTCTTAAACAAAAACACTGCTGATACTGTTACTTTAACCCCTAATGCCTGAATGCCTGACATGGCAGACAAAAGTTTCCATTTGTATCCTCACTATGCAGTCCAACACTGAACTGAAATTAGGATGAGCAAATTACTGAAGCAAAACTGTTTCCAATATTCCTCAAAATAAGTGATGAGAATAAGCACTGATAGCCAAGTTGGGAAAAGACTATATCAAATAATGTTTCAATTTTTAAAGGTAGGATTTTGCCCAAAGCAATCTCACCTTAAAAATACATGAAAGAGTAAAAACAAAATAAAACATGGAAGAGTGACTTGACTTGTTTACTACTGAGGTTTCTGATGGTTTTGCAAAGTTAAATATGTTGTTACTAAAGGCTGTTGGAGATTTCCTCGTTATGTCTGCAGAGACATTAGGAAGGACATAAATGCCAAGAGGACCATAAAGAATAGCCTGACATACCTTAAAGAATAGCCTGACAATTAGTCATGGAGCTGATTCTCATAATAACAGTAACAGCAAGTATTTCAAGTACACATTCTTATTTATAAACAAACCCCAGGACATTATGATGTCTCAGAAAAGTTAAGTAACTTGCCCAAAGTTACCCAACTATTAAGCAGAAGAACTGGGATTCACACAAAAGTTTGACCAATTTCTCATAACCATAACTGGATATTGTACTGCCAAATAGAATAGATTGATCACATAAATTAAAAGAAGTCAAATGCATCCTGGGTCCATGGTAAAGTTCTACCCAGATCTTACTTATGATCTAAATATGAATAGTTTTAGTTTTCATTTTTTATGGCATTAAATAAAAAGGTAGTTTTCTTCCATATAATTATCTCCCCTCCCTCCAACAAACATAGAGATCTTCTTATAAAGTTCCTTTATTGCTTTTGGAACTGGAATCCTAACGAGTCCTCTACAGTCATCCCAAGAGGCCTGATGAAATAAGGGACTTCTATCAATGTTGGGCCTGAAAGCCATGGGCTAATTTGACAAGCCCAAGAGATATGACTTCAGCTTCTTGCTTGAAGCTGAGGGTATACCTCAGCACTAAAACGGCTAAAAAAATTTTTTTTTAATTGTAAAAGCAAGCATAGAAACAAATCAAGAAAAATATGGCTCATGGCCACAAAGCGCAAAATATCTACTCTTTACATCTGCCCTTTACAAAAATAATTTGCTAGGCATAGCTCTAAGCAGTCACTGCTGCAGCCACGTTCCAGAGCCTGAGGGCAAGATCATATTAGCTGCTACTTACCACCTAGAACCTCTCAAAGTGTGGTCTGGGGATCAGTAGTACTATCTGGGAGTTTGTTAAGAAATGCTGAATTGCAGCATAATGACCCAAACCCCTCCCACTCCAGGTCTCTGAATCAGAATCTGATTCTGATGTTCAAGAGATTCTTATGCACGTAAAAATTTGAGGCGTCAGTCGGTTAAGCATCTGCCTTTGGCTCAGGCTGTGATCTCAGGGTCCTGAGATCAAGCCCCGTGTTGGGCTCCCTGCTCAGCAGGGAGTCTGCCTCTCCCTCTGCCCCTCCCCCTGTTCTCACTCTCATGTCCATGCTTTCTCTCTCTCAAAATAAAGAATAAAACCTTTAAAAAAAAAATCTTGATAAGCAGTGATCCTAGACTACTACCTATGGTGCTGTTGAAATGGATATATTTATATGACCTTATATACTCAGTACTGGGGACTTGTAGAAAGCCCACAGACTACCATACTTATAAAGCAGAGTCTATTACTGTGTTTAGCCTTTCTGCTTGCCCCACAGCTTATCCAATCCTAACAGAGACTTAACTATTTGTTTCTCACTACTATGGAATTAGGAAAGCCGACTTTATTTTCTTTTTCTTTATTCAGAGTAGCAGAAAATGATTTCTGAAATGTACACTGGGAAAGCTTTCAAAGCCGTGATCTGATTTACTTTACAACAGATATTACCATAGAAAAGATTCTAAATATTAGCAAACAAGATAAATCATCTTTAACTTAATGCCCCAGTCTTTAACAAAAGGAAAGACAACAACATTTAAGAGGTTGTGCCATTCTAGAGTATTGGTAAGGGGAACCTTCTTAAGAGGATATGCTGGAGTGCAGACTGCATTCTTTGGCGTTAAAAAAAAAAATGGGTGTGTGAAGAGGGGATGTGTGAGAAGTCATTGTTCAGAGTCACTGCTGAACATATTTGAAACTCGGGTGAGATTTCTTGCCTTCACTGGTGATCTCTCTTTGAAAGGGATCCTCAAATCACTGGAGTGGAGCTGAGGGGACTACAAAGACCTGTATCTCATTGCTGCAATTGGCACTGGAGAGAAACTCGTAACTCGTGATGAAATGCAGTGTCCATGTTTGCAGCATTTGTTCTGGCAAGGAAAATCAGCATTATGTACCTTTGGCACAGAAGCTAGCTAACAGCAGTACTGCTTGACACTGGAGCAGTACTTAAAGTGTTTCAGCTTGCTGACATTTGGGGCATGAAGTTGGGACCATCAATAAGTGAAAGATGTATTAGGTAGGGATATTAGTGAAACTGATGCTGCAAAAGTCAGGTGTTTTGCTTTTATATAATAAGGGAGTTACATCTGGTTCTGAAGAGGTAGTTTTTAAATGCTTCAACCAAAGCATTTTAAGTATCATTTTCCTCACTCTTAAAGCAAGGAGAACTGAATACTTTATTCAAATGTGATTTTAGCCTCTCTTGCACACTTGGTGGTACATAAAATGTTCTACCTTAAAAGAAACATCCAATTATCACTATCTCAACACATCTGTTCATTTATTTTGCCTTCCTTTCTGTTTGTAATCTCAGAGGAAGAGAGGTAGAGCAGCCCCTAGTATGCAAGACAAATCCCTTCCCACCCCTTTGATCCATAATCTAAATAGCTGGAACTCTGGACAAATCAATTAACTTCTTTAAGTCTCAATTTACACAGGTCCATCTGGAAAATGAGGCTTATATAATCCTGAGAAAAGATGTTACAAAACAAGATGACTGTTGAAGTCTGTTCTAGTTGAAAATTACCATTTCATCATCTCTATTTCCTGTATGCCCTTGAGCACTCCATTACCCCTCTATCTTCACTCTCTGACTCTCTAAGGACTCCTGGTACAGGCATTCTTTATCTTAATTCTGTTATCCTTCCAGTTACTTTCCTAATATTTTCCTTTCTCTCTCAGCCACATTTTTCAAATTAGTGATGGACACCCACTGTCTCTCCACTTCCTTAGCAAAAGACTCAATTACTCCCAGCAGTCTGATTTCTACCCTGACCATTTCACTAAAACAGTTATTTCTGAAAATCATTAGTACTCTCAAATTCAACAACCTTTCTCAGTCTTCTAATTGCTTTACTTCTTTGCAGCATGCCACAGGACTGATTACCTCCTCCCCTTGATATCTTGTCTTGGCATCCCTGACAGTATTATCTCAGCTCTCTTCTCTGCTTTTTCTGTTTGCTTCATAGGCCACTTTTCACTTGCTTTAAACACAGGCATTCTCCAAATGGGTGCTGTGACTTTGTCTATAATCTAAAATCTTTTCCTTGGATTTCTCATCTCTACCTTATCTTGCTTTTAGTTGTCAACTCTACACAGACAACACTCAATTCTAAATCTATATTCTTTACTCCCAAACAACTAGTACTAATTTTTAATAGCCTGAACACCATTTCATGTAGCTCATCTAAGACCTCAATCTCCATCCCTCTAAATGAAAACTCAGTATGTTCTCCCTTCCTTTCAACCAATTCCTTTACTCATCTCACTTTTTTAATGTCTATTAATTGTCAGCAGGCTTCAAAGTGACCCAGGTTCAAAACTACACTCATTCTACTTAAAAATAATTTATTTTACTCTAATTACAAACAATGATAGATTGTTATAGAAAATGTGCAAAACCAATGAGAGAAAAATTATATCACCCAAAGACAGCTTAACATTAACATTTTAAAGCCTCCATCATTTTTTTTTTTTTTTAATGCACACATTTTACTTTTTTAGGTAAGCTCTAGGCCCAACGAGGGGCTTGAACTCAGGATCCTGAGATCAAGAGTCACGTGCGCTGCTCTATCAACTGAGCTAGCCAGGTGCTCTTAAAGGCTCCATCATTTTTAACCCTTAGTCTCCCCTGCTTTCTTGTATCAACTGACCAAGTCACCAAATGCTACCAAGTCCTCATAATGTCCCTTGCCTCTGCCTTACTCTTTCCATTTCCAATACCATCACACAAATCGAGGCTCTTTATCAGGTCCTACCAGAATTAGTGCAATAATCTAATGCCTATCACTCCCTCTACTACATTGGTTTTCAACCTTGGCTGCCCACTGGAATCATCTGAAGTTTCAAATACCAATGTCTGGGCTCCAACCCCAGAAATTCCAATTTTATTGATCTGAGATACAGTCTACACTATGCGATTTTTTTTTGTGAAGCCATGTTTACAACCACTATTCCAGCACAAAGGTTTTCAAACTGTAAGAATCATCCAGGTAGCCTGACAGTCATACTAGGGGGAAGCAGGGTGGGGATTAGATATATGTACTTTTTACAAAAAGTGTTGATTCCCCTGTAGGTGTCCCAATGACTATGCTCTAAGCCAGGGTTTCTCAAACCTTAATGTGAATATGAATCATCTTGGGATCTTGTTAAACTACCGATTCAGGGGGTGCCTGGGCCGCTCAGTAGGTTAACCATCCGACTCTGGATTTTGGATCTGGTTGTGATCGCAGAGTCCTGGGATCGAGCCCCATATCAGGCTCCCTGCTCAGTGGGGAGTCTGCTTCTCCCTCTCTCTGCTCCTGCCCCTACTCTCTTTTTCCAAAATAAATTTTAAAAAATCTTAAAAAAACAAAACTACAGATTCAGATTCATTTGGTCTGGGATGAGGCCTGAGATTGTACATTCCCAAGAAGTTTCTAAATAACTGATGCCAATGCCAGACTGAGGACCATCCTTTGTAGCAAGGCTTCAAGAAACTCTTTTACAAGTACCCCATTCAAATGTATTCTACATAACAACCATTAGGCTAATCTTACTATGTTTGCTTTCCTAATAGTACTTTTCCAATCAAAAATTTTCAATGGCTCAATTTTCTATAAATAAATTCCAAATTCTTGACCTTGACATTTAGTATGTTCTACCTGGTATGGCCTCTATCTTCATTTTAAGTCATCTGTCTTTATCATTCTTCTGCAAAATACTTTAACCTGTATATGTCAGAGACCTAGGACAGTGCTTCTCAAACTCTGACACGTAAACAAATAACTAGAAGAACTTGCTTAAAACATCTTGGAGTCTACCCTCAGAGATTCTGATTTGGAATCTGGAGGTCTGGTGGGTCCAAGATTTCATATTTATGACTAGCTCCTAGGAGTAACTGATGCTGCAGGTCTGAGAGGCACATTTGAAGTATCCTTCTCCAAATACTGAAATCTTACCCACTCAAATCATACTAGTCCCCATGAAATCTTTCAGGATAAGTAAAATTAAAATGGTCTTCCTTTCCCTTCAATGACTATAACAAATGCCCAAATAAATAATATAGCCCTTAGCATCGTTAATGTTTTGGAGGCAATAATGAAGTCATAACTTTCTCGAATAAATATTAGAAATCTGAGGCTCAGATAGGCAAAGTTACTAAGTTGTTGAGCTAGGACTACAACTTCTATATTCTTTTCAGTTTTAAAACTCCAGGTGCTAAAAACACAATATAATTAAATAAAATTCTTCAGTCTGACCTGCGAATGGTTTTTATGGCTTTTCATTGAAGTGTGAAATGCTCTGATAGCTGCCAAAGTGTCAAATAGGCCTTATGGCTGTAAAGCGAAAAGTGACTTACCACCTTTAGTTTTCTACTGTTCTCTATTTGATCTGACAATAAGCAGTTACACTTAAAGCTCTGAATAAGCAACTAGGACAGGGGTGCATAGGAAATATCTAAGATAATGCTCATTTTAAAAAATGCTTTTTACAAAGAATGAAACACTATCAAAAGCAATAACCTTCGCACATGAACCATTTATTGAATCACTATGACAGGAAAAGCACTAATATAAATAAAATGAGGCTTAATGACTAGTCTGGCTCTTAGGAAAGTCGGCCAAGGGGAGAAAAATCACTGGGCTTTTAACTGGGCCATGCTAATAGATCTAACTCATCATTCTTCTCCAAAGTCCATCCGTATTCCAAAGAAATAGAAAAACAAAAACTCAGCAACTAAGAAGAAAGTGTATTATTTATTGTATGAAATTCCTGTAAGATTTATTTTAACGGGGTTCCATTTTTGTGCATTGGGCATTTATTACGCAGCATTTTAAAAATTCTTTGTATAATTAAAGCACATAGGACTCGCTTCATAAATGTTATTTTTTATATTTAAAATAAGCTTCTGAAGTGTGGAGTCATCTGTGCTTTCCTCTTCCAATTCTTTGCATAATACAGAGGTCCCAGTGCAAACTGTGGGCCAAATCCAGCCTGTTGCCTGTTCCTGTATAGTCCATGAACTAGACATTTTTAAATGGTTGAAAGAAAAATCAAAAGAATATTTCATGATATGTGGAGATCATAAGAAAGTCGAGTGGGAGTGTTCATAAACAGTTTTTACAGAACACTGCCATGCTCATTTGTTTCTGTACTGTCTATGGCTGCTTTCAGGCTACAATGGCAAAGTTGAGCTGTTGTCTAAAGTATTTACTATTTGACTTTCACAGAAAAAAAGTTTGCTGACCTCTGGAATGATTCTTTGTAATATGAAAAAAATTAGAATTAGAGGCACTTAATTTATGGTTTGTCTTTAATAAATGCTTAACATATAAGCATTTTTAACTTTCGAACAGTTGCAGCCCATTCCTCTCTGTGTTACTTTTATCTCTTAAGTAATTCTGAATCATTAATATTTGTGAAACACCACACTTTCCTACTTAAGGAAATTCTGATAAATACACCAAAGTGAGGATTCAACGTAAGCACTTGGTGTTAGAGAGTGGCCAAAAGAGAAAAGGAAGAGCTTTATTCTGCAAACTAGCGGCATGAGTTTGATGCAAAAAGACAAAGACAAAAATCAGGCCAAGGTAAATCCAGGTATCAAGATTAGATAAGGTATAAAGATGGCATCAGTAATAGAAAGAAGGCAGTCACCAAGAGGAGCTAGAGGGCAGAAAGACTTGAGTACAGTTTTTGGTATGCTGAATTTGAAAGACTCTTGGAATATCCATACAAGGAAGTCAACTAGGCAGCAATATAACATGAGGAACTTCAGGGCTAGGCATTCTATGGCAATAACCTATATGAAGCTACTGGTTATCTTCACACCTGGAAGTTTCCAGAAGAACTCCATAATTAAGAGGTTTTTGCTATGTTATGTATTGTGTGTGTGTGTGTGTGTGTGTGTGTGTGTGTGTGTGTGATATGTGCCTGTAGCTTACTATGGAACACAATCACTACAAAGAGAAGGGGAAGTTTTAGTTAGTATTTCATTTCTATGGTTCAAAATAATGAGCCATAAAGAACTGTTTAAATTATTAAATGTACATATGAAATTTTCACCTGATGAGTTTTCCAAGTCTGTCTTTAAATAAACTGAGAGAGAAAAACATTTTGAACAACTAGAGAAGGCATATTTCCATAGATACAAGAGTTAAAAACAAAAAACAAAACAAAACAGGTTGGCCTTAACTATGGAATAAAATAATCAATTTAGCCTTAAAGCCTATACACTGAAAATGGGATATATTTTAGAGCAATCAAAGATCAACAGGAAATTAGTGTTTTAGACGTCTTCTGAGATAATGGAGATAGTTTTCTCTTGGATGGTTGGAACTGATAATCTCAAAGAGGTTTAGTATATAGTCACTGTGAAGACCAAGACTAGAAACCAGTACTCCTTTTTACCATACTATATCTCTCAGCTTTATGAAAAAATTAATGAATACCTAATAACACTCTTTTAACTCAAGGAGTATGATACCACATGAAGATACGTATAGACTAATACTGTAAGAAGTACAGTTATTAGGTTCTATATTTCAATGCATTTATTTTATGCAGTAGTATTAGGGAACACACTAAGACCTCCGGAAATTAATTAAAGTACTAGTTTAATGAATAGTAAGCATTATCAAAAGCCAATCAAGGCCTAAGGCTGGGCAAGTGTATAATCAAGTATACGTAAGAGATTAAAGATAACTTTATATAGGTAAAAGGATACGCTAGAATTTGTTGAGGAAAACTAGAATAAATGCAACCAAGGTAGTTATAGGGCTCTATTTGGGATGTTTTATTAAGTCAAAGAGCTTCTCTGAATACAGAAAAATGGAAACAATTACCAAATGGTGTGGTTTATGAATGTGATATGCTGACACATACACATTCATTCACACAAAGCAAATCATCAGGCCTGTCAATTCATAATAAACCTAGCACTAATTTCCTTCACTGAACAAAAAATAATACTGGTAAAAACACTACACTCAATTTTTGGCAACAATTTAATAAGCACGTCACTGTAAACATACTTCAAAATCAACAAGTACTAAAGCAATGCTTATAGAGAAGTTTTGGAAGCAAGATATTAAAGTAGCAAAATAAGAGAATCATTACTACTATCAAGAATAAGCTATTTTCTACTCTAACTCACTTGAGAAATACAATGCAACCCCATCAATAATGATGAGTCACTTCAGCAGAGATTCTTTTATAGGAGGTAGGCATAGAACAATATACAAAAAGGTCTGTGTAAAAAGCCTCAGGATTTCTACCGTTAGGCACCACCGCCCCCAAATCCTAGGACATCCTTCCACCACACTGTAAATCAATGTTAGAAAGCACTGCTTAAAAAACTAGCTTCAAGTTAATGACTGTCACTAACTTACTAGTGGGCAAAGGTGACACAACCCCACAAGAGATAAAATGACTAAGATTCTAAAAGATTAACTAGTATCACAAATAATAGCAATAAACAAAAGATCAGAAGGATTTTTAAAGTAAAAAGAAAACTGTCACTTCAGATAAACTAAAGAAATCATGTAAGTGGTTGTAATCTTTTAAAGTGAGTAAGAAAATGAAAGACATTCATATTTTTAGTACATTTATCAATTTAGAAGTATAAAATATATATATGTAACATTAAAGAAATATTAAATTTTCAGATACATATATATTTTTTAAAGATTTTATTTATTTATTTGACAGAGATAGAGACAGCCAGCGAGAGAGGGAACACAAGCAGGGGGAGTGGGAGAGGAAGAAGCAGGCTCATAGCAGAGGAGCCTGATAACGTGAGCCCCATAACGCCGGGATCACGCCCTGAGCCGAAGGCAGACGCTTAACGACTGCGCCACCCAGGCGCCCCTCAGATACATATTTTAATCTGATTAGGATCACTGCTCTTCCATCAAAGGTCCATCAGTTTTGGTAACAAAACTCTGTGATCCAATCTATGATGCTCCCCACTCACGCTTTAAAATATCTATACGAAAGAAATTCTGTGACTAAGTATAAATTGCATGAACGTAGCTGAGAAAAAACCCATTCTGTTGTATGTATAGTAGTGATGATAACGTGAAGAGTAAGGATTTCTTAGCTTAGTTAAGATCCTTTATTATATGGCTGATTCTATCTAAGCCTATTGTTCTATATGACATATATAAATGGAAAAACGCAAATGCAATATAGTATTCAGGAATACATTAGCATTAATGCATTTTAAACAGAAAAAACAGCACATTTTAAATTACAAAGGTTTTTTAAAAGACCAGAATAAATATATTCATTAATATTTATCCTTGCTTAGGGAACTGATCAATTCTAGGTAATATAGCTCTAAGTCCCACCTGCTAAGATTTGCCATATCCAACATGTATAAATCAGCTTCTAAAAATCAGCTAAAAAGTAAAACATATCTCTACTAAAACCCTTATTCTAAGTGACAAATGTTTAATTGATGCCTGTTACCTTCAGGAATGTTAGCCAATTTTTAATTGCTCTTGATTCCATTTTATTCCCAAGGCGGACTGTTTATCTATGGGTTTGTTTTTAATCTTTCCCTAAGAAGGACTTTATTTAAAAGGGATCCAGATTTTTTTAGAACCACAAAGAGGACAGAAAGGACTAAAGTAACCGCTAAGGTAAGCAAAGAAAACTCTGATTATTACATATTACCAAGACACAAATTTTACAGAATGCAGAATATTAAAAAACAAAGTTTTACCTCGACACAGGTTTTCATCCCTGAGGCAGCAGCATAGTGCAGGGGTGTGTTTTTTTTGTTATCAACGGCATCAATAGCTGCTCTCTCATATTCTCCTTGTTCAAGTTTTGCTCCTTTCCATCTTAAGATCATCTGCAGACAATCCGCTCTTCTGAAATCATCTTCTGCAGGCCGTGCTAAGCGAGGATGAAGGGCTCCTTCAGATATCATAATTTGAGGCCCCATACATAACAAATGCATAGATGTCTCATTGTGCACATTCCGTTTATTTGGATTTCCATCTCTACCAAAAAGAAAAGTCCTAAAATGATAAAGAAAAAAATGAAAAGCAGTGTCCCCTTGTCTTAAGACCACACATAAGATAAATTTAAAAGATAAACTCTATTTCTAAGCTGTTAATGAAATGTCCAGTGAAGTCCTGTTTCAAAATAAGCTGAATAATTTTTACAGTTATAAAAAACTCCATTCTAGAACAAAATACTAAGAAAAAGAAAGCTGCATATCTTTACGTTATTTGCTAATTAAAGAAGAGGGATAGAAGAGAAAAGAAAAGGGAGGAAAAATAAAGGAGAAGTAAAGAAAAAAGGAAGACAAGAAAAAAGGGGCAGAGGGAGGAAAGGAACAGGAAGGACCACGTGAGACTCATATGTCAATCACATGAATGCCTGAGGGTATTTTAAAATAAATTTAAATAAAGTTAAATAATTTAATAAAATTTAAATAAATATTTTAAATAAAAATACTAATGTATTATTATACATTCCACACCAACTTTTATCTTCTTTTCTTTATTGTTCTGCCCTATTTCTCTTAGTTACATCTTTATTGAATAAGGATGGTGACAGTATAAGCACAGGAAGTAGTGCATAAGTGTAGGAGTAATTTTTAAATCTAGAAAAAATTTTTCTACCTGAAAGTCATTAGCTAGCACTATTTACACAGTGTAATATTTTTTTAAGGGAATAAGTTCTGGTTAGTTCTGGAAGACCAAGATCTAATTCCAAAGTGATAGCCTTTACCAATGATATAGGTCTAGATGAACTCCCTTAACTAATGCCAAACCTAGATCAGACAGTTATGCCTAACTCCCTAATACATCCCTGAACCAGGATCACAGGATTAACAGTTGAGCCAATTCAGTAGCTATAATAAGATACTGGAAAATGAGCTGAGAAAAAAAAAAACAACAAACAAAAACCCTGCTGTAATACAGTCAGCCTATACTAGAAAACACACAAATACATTAGGAAATGGGAATGTAAGTCTCACATCTGAAGATGAGTGCCTACATTTACTGTGGAGTGCTGGTATCATTTGCTAAATGCCAATGGAACAGCAAGGGGAAGGCAGCAAGAGCCAAACTCTAACCCCTAGTTATATCTGGATTGCTTTTAGGTTAGTTTTAGCTTACACACATGGGTCTGACAGAAAAAAACTGACCACAAAGGAGCTAGGATAGACTCTTCAATTTGAATGAGTTAGCCAAGCTGGAAAGCTTTTATGAGAAAAAGGTTGAGTAAGAGGTCCTAAGGCAGAAGGTCCCAGACAACTCTGGATTTTTCCTGTTCTTATCATTCAGGAGTCTAGAGAGCTCAGCTGCAGAGCCCTTTAAAACCAGTCTATTGGGTTTTTAGCACTACATTGATTTGAACTGTCCTGAAAGTAGACATGAGGTCTCTGGAACAGGAACAAATAAATTATTATTACTTATAACTATGTCAGTTCCTTATACCCCAACTCCTTCCCCTGGGAAATTGCAATTAGAGCCAGATCAGATCATTCTATATGCCCTGGGGTCTGCACTACAGGTGAGTATGGTAGGCAGAGTAATGCCCCCACCCCCAAAAGATCCATGTCTTAATCCCTGGAATCCATGAACACGTTACCTTACACAGTAAAGGGACTTTGCAGGTGTGAATTAAGTTAAGGTTCATGACATGGGAAATTAGCCTGCATTAACCAAGTGGGCCCAATGTAATCACAAGTCCTTTTAAGAAAAAGATAGAAGGGTCAAGAGTCAAAGAGAGATTGGAAGATGGAAGGAAGCTAAATTGTTTCTTTTAAAGATGGAGGAAGGACCCACAAGCCAAGAACTGCAGGCAGCTTTAGGAAGCTGGAAAAGCAAAGGGAAGGGATTCTATCCTAGAACCTCCAGAAGGAACACGGCCATGCTAACACTTTGAGTTTAGTCCAGTAGGAACACTTCAGACTTCTGATCTCTAGAGCTTTAATATAATAAATTTGTGTTAAGTCTTTAAGTTTGTGGTAATTTGTCATAGCAGCAATAGCAAGTTACTATAGCAAGGAGCCCTGAAAATAAGATTCTGGAGGGTTATATAGCAGACTCCTCCCCTCTGAGTGTGAACAAAATATCCTAGGGAAGATCTTGGGTTCTTACCCTTTGAAATGTAAAGTATATCTCTAGGGGGATGAAAAGACTAGCATCTCTGAGTTTTATGATTTAGGGAATGTCTCCACGGTTTAAGGTCTTACCCACTCCTCATCCCCCTTCAGATGTAAACATCTATATCCTAGGAGGTAAATCTCTCTGGAGTTCTCAATCTCTAGTCAGTCACAGTTTAACTTCCAAAGCTGGTCTTTTAGCCCAGGTCCCAAGTTTTAGTAAAATTCCCTCAGAAAGCCCTAATTGTACATATTTTCTCTACAGTCCAACATAGCCTTTATGGCCTTCTGATCCCCACGATAGATGTGCAGGCTCTTCAATGCTTGCTCTGCTGTTTGGTTTCCTAGAAACTGACCGAGACTATCTAAACAAACCCAATCCTATTTAGAAGCCTCTTTACACCATGCTCCCTCTCCAGTGTGGCCACTCCTTTCTTTGTCTTCATTGAGCATCCTAATATAACTCATTACACTGTATCACAGTTACCTTTTTATATATCTGTTTCCTTCTATCACTTAGTTCATAGGCTTCTAAAGCAGGGTCTATATCCTGTTCTTTCTGACATCCTCAAACTACTGTCAGATACACCAATTTCTTGCTATAACTTTGACAGATGAACTGCATACATACTACTCTTATGATCTAGATTGGTGACACAGCATTGGGGATCTCTCAAAGCAACAGTGTAGAAGACTGATCAAGAACATGGCATCTAGTACAGACTGCCAAGCTCTAATCCTAATTCTGTCACTCTTTATGTGATCTTGGGCAAGTTACATAATAAATAGCTCCTTAACAACACATGGTTCATATCCTTTGACCAGGTAAACCTATTTCTGAGAATTTATCCCAAAGGAAAAACATAAAAGAAATAAAAATTTTGGGGTGCCTGGATGGCTCAATTGGTTAAGTGTCCAACTCTTGATTTTGGCTCAGGTCATGATCCTGGGGTTGTGCGACTGAGCCCAACATCAGGCTCCTCCCTCAGCAGGGTGTCTGCTGGAGATTCTCTCCCTCCCTCTCCCTTTGCCCCTCTCTCCTTGCACGTGCGTGTACACGCACACTCTCTAAAATAAACAAATCTTAAAAAAAGAAATAAAAATCTATAGGAACAATGCCATTCAATACAGTGTTACTTTGAATAAAAAAATTTGGAATCACTTAAATGGTTTATAGGAGAAATGGGAAGCAAATCATAGTATATCTATGACTATAATAAAAAATTATAAAGTCATTACAAAGTCTATGAATGTCTGCAGCTCAAACTAGATGGGAACACAGAATAATTCTAACAGCTGTTTAAAGGAGGCAGGAACATGGGTAGTTTTGTTTGCTTATATGACCATAATGTTGCTTAATAGCTAAAAAAAAAATAAAAAGGAAAATATACAATATTTTCCCCATTGACACTATGTACTTATAACAGTTGAATTACAGTGGGATTGTGGCGGATAACTAAAATTAAAATAATGCTCTAAAAATATGTTCAAAATTAAAACCTTTCCTAGGAGTCATTAAATTAACAAAAATGATTTCATTTTCTTAAAAATTTAATTTAGGAAGAAATTATTAAAATTAATTCAGATTCTGTAAGAGTCTGTGTAAACCACTTTTACCCAGCCCTTCCTGTTCCCATTTCCCATTAATATCATTTATTTTCTTTCAGTTTGCTCAGGAGATCTCAGGTCCTTTACACCACAGGATTTAATGTAAGTTGGAAGGATGTCAGTTGATACAGAGAGATCTCTCTCTCATATTAAACATTTCTAGAGACTCCCCAATATAGAGAAGAGATAGCTAATTTTGCAAATGTTCTCATATCCAATCTGCCAGACTCTGATTAATCAAATAAAAAAGTTTATTATTCTCAAGTTAAAATATTAAAATAGCTTCTTTATACGTATTTACTCAGGAAAGATTCTTCAATTTATTAGACATCGTACCATACCCGCATAAACAATTTGCACTAAAACTATAAAGCTGGATATTCTAATTTCCTAAGAGCTAAATTCATCATCATTGTCCATAACTTTTGCTTTTAACCTGAAATAGTTGACTATTCATTTTTTAAAAGATTTTATTTATTTCAGATAGAGCGAGCAACAAGCTGTGGTGGGGGAGGGGAGGTGCAGAAGGAGAGGGAGATAAGCAGACTTCCCACTGAGCAGGGAGTCTGACATGGGGCTTGATTCCAGGACCCTGGGATCATGATCTGAGCTGAAGGCAGGCACTTAACCGACTGAGCCACCCAGGCACCCCTGACTATCCATTTATATCCTGACCTTTTGATTACCTTGGTTTCCATAAGTACACATCTTCTCAAATATTTTTTTTAAGCACAACTTCTCTTTTCCAATGGTAACAGCTCCACTTCCTAACCCCTTACTGGAAGAAAATTTAGTTCTGAATCCATTTTCTTCTTCATACACCTTCTCTCCTTTTAGGGAGCAAATCTAACTAGCCATCTAACTTTCAATGGTTTCTATGAATATACTTGGTAAACTATAAAGTATTAACAGAATCCAAATGATAAACAATGGTGGTGGAATCATGATTCTCTTAAGGGGCTTCTATTATTACTTCTGTGGTAACTGTTAATGCTCTATTCATCCTAAGTTCTCACCTGACCTCTAGACCATATTCTAACTCCTTATATAGGCCCCTCTCTCTTGCATATTCCACTATCATCTCATATTCAACTGAGCTCTCTCCAAAATAACAGTCTGCTCTGCCAGAGCCTCTATTTCTTGCCAATAACACTCTGATTCTATCAGTCACTAACACATACATATACCTTCAGTTCCTTTTAAATCTTCTCTTTCATGCAACAAGTACTGCAGTTGTTATTTGGCAGGTACTATTCTAAAACCATATTGTGGGGGTGCCTGGGTGGCTCAGTCGTTAAGCATCTGCCTTCGGCTGAGGGCGTGATCCTAGCGTTCTGGGATCAAGCCTCACATCAGGCTTCTCCGCTAGGAGCCTGCTTCTTCCTCTCCCACTCCCCCTGCTTGTGTTCCCTCTCTCGCTGGCTGTCTTTCTCTGTCAAATAAATAAATAAAATCTTTAATAAAAAACAAACAAATAAACAAAAAAACCATATTGTGAAGAAAACAAATTAATTCCCTGTCCTTATGGAGTTTGCAGGCAAGGAAGGGTAGAGAGGAGAACTTCAATCCACTTAAATCCATTTAACCCATTAAAAGAACTTAATAACTACTTAAATATGAGTCAAAAAATAGAAATCAAGAATTAGAAACTCTATTACTTCTTCTCAGTGTGGCATCTGCTTCTCCCTTTCCCTCTGCTCCTCCTCAGCTTGCATGTGCTGTCTCTCAAATACATACATACATACATACATACATAAAATCTTAAAAAAAGGGGAGGAATAATTTTTTAATTCCAAAAGCAACTAAACATTTAATATAATAATTTGATGTGATTTTCTTAACTAAATAAATTTTTAAAAAAATACAAATTAAGGAAATAAGAGTTGTTTATTCTTAGGAAAGGAGAACAATAATTTCTGATTCTAGCATATGATGTTAAAGGCTTTAATAAAGAAATTATGAGCTACTGATCTCTCCAAACAATTAAGGAAATAAAGAAGAAAACACCCAAACACTTTAGGCTGAAATTGAAAGTTAAGTATAAAGTAAACACACAAGTATAAATTTAAGTATAAAACATGTGGCCAAATCATAAAAGTAGTCCAAACTGGTAACTAAAGAGAATATATGTCATCTTTTCTATAGGTCTTTACTCATTCAACAGAATGATAACCACATGATGTAGAAACACAGATATAGTCCTGCCTTGAAGAGTTAAGAATATTGACCAAATCAGCAATTCTTAAACTTTTTGGTCACGGGCCTCTTACAACTTTAAAAATCAGTGAAGTTTCCTAAGAGCTTTTGTTTATGTGGGTTATGTATATTTATGTTTATATTAAAAATTGAAACATTTAAAAAATATGTATTCATAAAAAAACATTACATATTAAATATTCTTGACATACAGAAGTGAAAAAAAACTAAAAAAAATTGAGAGGAATGGCACTGTTTTACACATTTATAAATTTCTTTTCATGTCTAGCTAACAGAAGATGAATTCTCACAGCATTCTATCTATTGTAGTATGTCGTTTTGGTTCAAAGCATATGAAGAAAATCCAGCCTCTATATAGTCAGAAAAAGGAGAAGTATCCTAAAACGCCTTTTCAGATAACTGTGAATATTCACATTTGGTACTATACCAAAAATTCAACAAGTGGCCATTTCTTAGGTTACTTGCAATGTAAAATCTGAAATCACATCAATGAACTTTTTTCGTACCGTACTCAAGGATGGAGATTAACTAAAAATAGTAACTCTTATTTAAAGAAATAACTTTTACTGCTTCATCAAGGATACTTTTAAGTGAAACTGGCTTTTTTTTAAATGGAAAGTGGCCGGCAGTGATGAATACAATCATTACTAGTCAGGTTGGGTACCACGGTCTTAACTCATCTACAGGCATCAGCAGTTTTATCCTCCATTTTTTGCACTTTCACGGCAAATGTCAACACAGTGAAAAAGGCAAATAATACCTTAGTATTAGTACAAAACCAGATTTGACTTCGTGTACCTCCTAAAAGCGTCTCAGGATCTAGGAATCCTCAGACATATTTTAAGAATCACTGTGTTAGATAACTTTCTTAATAGTGTTACCCAATTTTAGGAAGTACATTTGTAAATTATACAATAAATGGTTAAAAAACATTTTGTTACTTGGTTTCCTTTATGTTAAAATATACATATTATCTTAGTAATAATAATACTTAAATATATTTTACTTTAGTATTCCAAACAAGTTTTAATTAATCACATAACAAGACTTGATACTAAATACTACTGTAGTGTTCAATGTTAGGAATCTAAAGCAATGTAACAGTTCTGTAATCTCACTGACAATACTCAATTAAAAAAAAAAGATTTAATGGATTAAGTACTCAATAGTTAATCTATTGAGAACATTATTAAGTGTCTAGCACTGTATTTACAATCTTTACAATGGAGTGGAGAAGATGAGTTTAATAACAATAAGACGGCTTAAAATCTAAGTTGTAGGAATTTCAGAAAACAAAAAGTACTGCAGGTCAGAGTAGTTGTAGGTAAATTCATGAAAAAGACAGAAACCAAGTTAGGATTTAAAGGAGAGCGAATCAGAGAAGAAAGAAGACATTTGAGAATCAAGGAGCAACAGGAATAAAGCTAATGTGGTGGCATTTCTAAAGGTGGGGAGAGCACAAAGGAAGTCAATCAGCAAGTTTCACTGATAAGAGCTTATTAGAGAGTAATGAGAAATTGGGCTGACTGGGTAGAATGAGGGCAAGGTCAAGGGAGCTTTAGAAGCCAAACGGAGTAATACAGACAACAGGGTATTGTTACAGTTTTGCCATGATAGAAAAAATGTTAAAAAGGATATAACTGAGTAAGATTAATCTGGACATGAGATTATGAGAGGAAAAGACTTGGAAAAAAACATTTAGGAATCAGATATTTTCAATGTTGAGAGCACAGGTTGATAAGGGTGAGCTAAGCCTGGGGCAATGGGAATGGAAAGAAGTGAATTCCAGAGATAAAACTTAGTGAACTTTTCTTAGTAGCAGGTTAGGCAAAGGAGTAAGTCAAGGATCATTTGAAGATATTTAGGGTTACAGAAATGAGAAGCAATAACATTACTGAGTACATACTGTATCCTAGGCATGATAGACCTATAACATTAATTAATTTAATTGTCCTACAAGCTGTATGTAATAGATATCTATTTTACAGATAAGGGAACTTAAGCCCAGAGTGATGAAATAACTTGCCTTGCTATTAAGTGGCTCAGGCAGCCCTGACACACAGGTTTATCTGACCATAGAGATAAGACGCTATTACAGTGGTTAAAAAGCCTAAAGCCTATAGTCATCTGTCTGGGCAATTAGCTCTGTCACTCATAAACTGCTAGAGATCTGACACGTTGATTAATTTTCTGTGCTTTAGGTTTTCTCTCCTCTAAAATGCAGACAGCAAACTACCTCCCAGAGTTGTAATGAGGATTAAAAGAGATAATGCATGTAGACACTGTTAATAGTGCCCAGAAAACAGTAAGCACTCATACATGTGCAATTATCACATCAGCACATTCTGTTGGTGTTGTTAACATAGGGAAAACCCAGTTTGGGAAGAAAAAATATAAAATTTAAAACAAGATGAGTTGGCGGTGGCTTCCAAGTAGGTACCTTTAGAGAAATGGAAACAAAAACTAAATGCAAAAAGGAGAGGTTATGGAAATACTAAGTCAAGAAATACCTACTTTAAGAGGTTACAGAGATGCCTACTTGATAAAGTCATGGGTCTGGATAACTTAACTCATTCATGGAAGTTTTTTTATTCACAAATCCTGATCATAAAATATTTTCTTGTGCGATGATTCTATAAAACTGTTATTTACTTTGTGTAAGATACTATGCTAGATGCTAGAAGTACAAAGAAGGTACAGTAAAAAAAAGGAGTAATTTAGGTAGAGAGAAGATACACAAAATTATAAAGCACAATGATATAGTATATACCAAATAAGTAATACATACTAACAAAAAAAGCCATAGAAGTTAAAAAAGAAAGACTGAGGTTCCTTTGGGTTGTAACAGGCTAAGAAGACAGATCCTGCACAGGGCCTTGAAGGAAGGGTAAGACTTAGATAAGAAAGAGAAAGCTGAGAGGAGTGGGCAAGGGGATTCCTGGCAGAGAGAGCAGCATGCACATGGCAAACAGAGTATATATGACATGTTTCAAGGAAACCAAAAGTAGCAGCTTAATTTGAACAATTTTTATTAAAAGAAGTATAAAAAATGTTGAACGTTTTTTATCAAGTTCTAAAGAGCTTTGAATACTGCTTTATGAATTTTATTTCATCATGTAAGCAAAGAATTGTCTTTTTCTTCCACCATCAGACTTTAATAGCTGCATAATCTTCTTAAAACACTAAATTTGTTTTAGAACTACTATCCCCTGCTTCTCTCATTTTATAAGCTAGCAAATACAAAATTTAATTCTCATGTAATGAGGTAAGAATCTTCATATAAACATGTTTGCTGTCAACAAATGCTTTCTTTTTGGAGAGATTCTAAGTTTTGTCAGTATTTTCAGTTTTAAGAAATGTTTTGCTTTTAGATTCTTTTCAAGTAACTGAACCCCATTAAAAGAAAGGAAACTCAAACCCGATCAAGACTAGATAAGGCAAATGCATCTGTTTTTTCAACTTAAACTAGCTAATCAGAGCTGAAAACTTTGCTGCAGGCACCATTACCTTCACTTTTTTGATAGTTGATAAGTACTTTTCTAGAATTCATATGCTGTAAATTAAACACTAAACTATTATCAAGATATCATACTACAAAACATACTAAGGATCAAACTGTATTTACAGCCACAGGAATATGTGAACCAACCTCACTATTAAAACTTTTGGTCTAATTCAGGCATAATAAAAAAAATACTTAATAATTCACTGGGGCGCCTGGGTGGCAAAATCGGTTAAGCACCTGACTCTTGGTTTTGGCTCAGGCTGTGATCTAAGGGTTGTGAGATAGAGCCCCATGTTGGGCTTGGCTAGGCAGAGTTGGCTTGAGTTTCTCTCTGCCGGCATTCCCTCCCCCCCGCCCCCCTGCCGCGCAGCCCTGTGCTTGAACGCTCTCTAAAATAAATAAATAAATCTTTAAAAAAAGAGAAAGTTTAATTCACTATAATACCGTATAACATGCACATATGTATGTATATATTTTCAAAGATCAAGGATTTTTTTCCCTTTCACTAATTTATTATTAATTGGTTTTACAGTAATACTTACCCTAGTATTCTGTTCATTCCATGTCTAGCAGCATAGTGTAATGGAGTATTGTGCTGGTAGGGCTCCCCATAAGATGTATTTGGATCAAGGGATTCTTTCAGCTGAGGGTTGTTTTCATAAATTTGGCAGGCCAGGTTTTCATCACCATTGATGAGTGCTTTACGGAATTTGGTGGTTGTATTTCCCATGTTTTCTTTTGTTTTTTTCTGATAGGCAGTGGCACTTTTTCCCTTCCCTGTTCAGCCACTTCTTGAATGTTTCTGTAACATGTTTCACATTCTAATGGAAGAAAAAATTATCAAATTAGATTGTAAAACATCAGTTATAAAGCAGTATCCTAAATAAACAATAAAACAATTAGGAACACTAAAAAAACCTAGGAAGCATATATAAGGGAACAAACTAAATTATGTTTTACCAAATTTATCTTAATAGACAAAAAAACCTTAAATTTTTAACACTGCCCAAATTAACTTCTTGTTAAACTGTAACATTTACCCACGCAGAGACTGTTAAGGTTTCACAGGCTGTACTTTGTACTATGAAAGTTATCTACATATATGAGCTTTTCAATTTTCCTTTTCACACGGGCAGGAAATAACTTCACTGAATTTTACGGTTGAATACACTTAAATCTCTGTATAAACTATGTATAAAATAGACTCAGCCAATTTGTGGGAGAGTGAAAAATGTAGGAAATTTTGCTCATATATAAGCTTCAGAATAGTTGTTGTTACAGTAAAAAAAAAAACAAAAACAAAAAACAAAACAAACCCACAGTCCTTGGCTAGTATGCTCAATAATAAATGCTACTTTTGCTCCATTTCAATAAATGTTTCTGAAACTACTCTTGAACTATGATCAAAATTAGTGATAAAGGAAATAGCATATGTGAAGGCAGGTATGAAATAAAAGGACTATTCAAGAAATGGTCAGTACACATGGAGTTCAAGATCTCTAGTTTTGAACTAATAGAAGATGAACCTGAAAATAAATTGGGGCCAAGTAAGAAACTTATACTTTAATCTGTAAAGAATGGATAATTAAGGGCTTTTATATATGGTAGTGATATAATTATTTTATGCTTTAGAAAATTAACCATTTGGACAGCATAGAAGACAGACTGGAAGGAGGAAAAGATAAAGGCAGAATACAACAGTCCATCATGTTACCCAACGAACTCGGTGGCAGGCTGGACATTAAAATGTAGCTTATTTAAGAGAACAGTTGAAAATAATATATAGTTGTTCAACACAAGTTTTGTACAGGGTAGTAACAGTTTCAACAAAATACAAATTAACAGACTGAAAAACAAATGAGTTTTTTTATTTTTTTTAAGTTTCCTATAAAACAGAGGTTCTCATCCTTCCTTGGCTGCATATTGATTAACCTGGAGAACTTCAAAGAGTCCCATTAGCCAGGCTACACTCCAGAGTAATTAAACCCATTTCTAAGGGATGGCACAAGGGCACTGGTATTTCAGTTCCTTGGGTGATTTCAATGTGCACACACCACTGTATAAAACACTCGTAACTCCCTCCAGCCAAATGGTTATATGAGTATGGAGATGAAGATGAACAGGCAGGGTAAGACAGCTGCTAAACCTATTTTAGAGATAGGTGTTAACTACTGACTTAGCAGTGTATTTTCTGGCCCACATCTATACTTAATGAAGTCACCGTTTGAGTCTTTTAAGGGCTCTTTGTTATTGACATTTTTACTTTAAATATGCAAATATATACCCATAGAATGAGTAAAGAAAGACAATATAACTGGAAGATAATCACAGTTAGCATTTTGACCAATAACCATCCTATTTATAATGTATACAAATATTTGTTTTATGCATAACATATACAGTATAAGTATGTATATATATAAATTGGATCACTACATAATTTTAAATTTTTTTATTTAATTTTTAAGAGGGTTGCTAAATCTTTTAGACTAGAGAACTATTCCTTTATCATTTCATCTAGAATGAGAAAAGAAAATCCTTCCCTCCGACACTCTCACACTTATCATAATATACCAAAGACACTTTTGGGATTTTTCAGGGACACCCTGTATTTTTTTTTTCTTTTGTTTTTCAGAGGATTTAGGAGCCATGTGTTTATTCTCAGTGAAATAATCTGAGTTCTGTAGTACTGCTTTAAGTATTTTAAGGATTTATTATTCTTAATGAGAACTCCATTCAGTTTACTGTATATTTCACTCTATAACCAAATACAAAACATATCATGTAGATTCTAAAGAGTCTTTCCTGAGGATTTGAAAACTTACAGTTGTTTGGTCTTCTCTTTCTTCCCTGTTAGAATGTAGCTCAAATTATAAACATTTTTGGAGTTTTGGATTAGATTAATAAACAACACATTTTCTTTGATTTACATTATACTTCAGCAAGTGTTCTATAAGAAAAGTAAATTCTATCCAAGATGTGAAAAAAGAAATATCTAAGAAATCAATGATATCTTGGGGTATTTATTTAAAATAACAAGGTACTTAAAAAAAATCAATAATACCCTGGGGCGCCTGGGTGGCTCAGTCGCATAAGCCTCTAAGGTCATGATCCCTGGGATCAAGTCTTGCATCTGGCTCTCTTCTCAGCAGGGAGCCTTCTTCTCCCTCTGACTGATGCTTGTGGTCTCTCTCCCTGCTTGTGCTCTCACACTCTCTCTCTCACACACAAATAAATGTTTAAAAAAAATCAATAATACTCTAAATGTGCATTAAACATTACTGTCACTCATGGTGAAAAGCATAATGGCATCTAGAAACATTTTTGTTGTTCTCAGTTATTTTCTTTCTCTTTTCTTTTTTTTTTTTTTTAAGATTTTATTTATTTATTTGACAGAGAGAGAGATAGCCAGCGAGAGAGGGAACACAAGCGGGGGGGGGTGGGGTGGGAGAGGAAGAAGCAGGCTTCCAGCGGAGGAGCCTGATGTGGGGCTCGATCCCAGATCGCAGGGATCACGCCCTGAGTGGAAGGCAGATGCTTAACAACTGAGCCACCCAGGCTCCTCTCTCAGTTATTTTCAAGTCTGTTTCATTTTTAAAATTTGAGTTCAACAAGACTGAAAGTCAGCAGGAAATGCATCATTTAAAAGTCATAGCTCCATTCCCTCAGATTATTCTCACAAGTCTTACCTAGAAATTTGCCAGATGTGTCCTTTAACTTTTTCATAGCCACAGCTAGTATAATCTGAAGTGACTGTTCCCTCTTTGTTTGAATCAGACTCTTAAGTATTATTTCCCCAACTCTAAGAAAAATCTATGTACAGAGCTTCATGAGGCAGGTGAAGGTTTATCAAAGAGGTGAAAATAATTCCTTATTTGGGACTTTTAAGTTTTATAAGAAAAATTCTAGGCAAAATTCCATCATCTTTCAGTGGTAAAATACAGCACTTGATAAGTTATTTAATGAAAAAAGTAAAAGTAAGAAAAATATAGCTTATCAATGGACTCTAGAAAGCTTTCCCTAATTTCTGATTAACTTTTAATTAAGAAGGGCTCTATTACTCTTGCTTTAAATCACTGCCTCTCAACTTCCCCTTTTACAGGTTAATAATCAGCAACAAAATTTCAAGTGCACCTAAATTAATAATTACTCCCAGAAATCTTTTATAGAATACGAAGTTCTTCAGAAATAACTTGCTCTTAGCTTCTGTTTCCACAGAAGTAAATTATTTTTAAAGTCATGATTACAGATTGAAGTTGTTGGCCTAAATGAAATTAATTGGTTCCCATTTTTCATCTACCTGGAAGAAAACCCATTACACACATGACCATCTACTTCTAATTCATCCTTCTGCAACTGTCTACACTATCGATAAGAATAACAACTGTAAATCTACAACTAACCATCTCTTTAGCCAGAATAGAAACAAGTGGAAAGCTCATTCAAACAGTAAGTCCCAAGCCCACTTGGTTGAAGTCAGAGAGATGTACCTCAAGGAAGATTCTAGGACTTTACCTCCACAGAAATCTTCTAATTGATACTGCAATAATACTTAGAGAAGAGGAGACCCTTAAAAGCAGACTCTAAGAGAACTCTCAAAGGATATGGTAAAAAAGAAAAAAGAAATAAGAAATAAGGATAGAAGAAAAAAAGCCAGGAAAAGTCAATACACTACAGTAGACAAAAACCATGTGGACAAGTCATATATTAAGCTATCAACTCTGTTCATTCACTAATTCAACAAGCACTATTCATCTGTAATTATTTTCATTTGTCACTATGCATTCAGAATCACCTGGAGAGGTGATTTCACCTGGCCTAAGGACCAAAAAGCCAGAAAGACAATTTAAAAAACCTCCCAGTTGATTATAACATGCAGGACAGATTTGAGGATCATGGATTAGTTCTGAAACTATGCTAAGCCAAAGGTACTGGCAAGCAGTGTGATGGCAAGGAAGAGTGCAGGAGTTGCAAAGACTTGTGCTCAAATTCTGTTTTTATATTACCAAGTAACTTAACTTTTGATATGTTTCCTGATCTGTAAACCAGCAGTATTAATAGCTACGTTTCTTCAGTCAACAAATATAAATGAACAAACATAAATATCATACTCTGCGTGTAACAAGGAGTCATTACAGGTTTGCAGCTACATCTTTCTCAGGCTTTAGGATTTTTAGAAAAATGCATTCATAGTTTATCCATGTTGATACATGAATCACTAGTTCAATCATTTTTATTGCTGAGTAGTATTCTACTGCATGGATGTACCACTGATTATTCACATATTAAAGGACATGTTGGTGTTTCCAGTTTTTGACAATTGTCAATAAGGCTATCATAACATTCACATACAAGTTTTATGTGAATGTATGCTTTAATTTCTCTTGGGCAAATACCCAGGAATGGAATTGCTGGGATATGTGGTAAGTCATTTGTTTAACTTCATAAGAAACCACTAAACTGTTTTCCAGAGCAGATGTACCAATTCATTCCCATCAGCCACGGATGAGAGTTACAGTTGCTCTGTATCTCAGTCAGCATTTGGAATTACCAGTTTTTTGGGAGTTTTATTCTCCTTTTTTCTCTTTTGGTAGCCATCCGAATGGATGTACTGTGGTATCACACAGTGGTTTTAATATTCATTTTCCTAATGATTAATGATATGGATCATGCTTTGATATGCTTATTTGCCACGAGTGTATCTTGATTATATATCTAAAATATCTGTTTAGAACTCTTGACAATTTTAAAGATGAATTTGAGTTCCTTATATATTCTATAAAAAAAAAAGTTCTGTTAGAAATGTGATTTGAAATATTTCTTCTAGTCTGTAGCTTCTCTTTTCAGTCTCTTAACATTGTTCACAGGCCAAAAGTGTTAAATTTTGATGAAGTAAAATTTATCATTTTTTTCCTTTTATGGGCTGTGCTTTTGGAGTCATATGTACAACTGCCTAACTCAGGTCACAGGGATTTTCTCTTATATATTCTCTTGGAAGTTTTTTAGTTTTAGGTTTCACATTGAAGTCCATGATCCACTGTGAATTAATTTCTATATAAGGTTGAGGTATGGATTGAGGTTCATTATGTTTTATGTACAGATATCCAATAGTTCCAGCTCCATTTATTAAAAGTGTGTCCTTTCTCCACTAAATTGCCTTTGTACCTTTACCAAAAACCAACTGAGTAGCAAACTGAATTCAACAATACATTAAAAGGATCATATACCACAATCAAGTGGGATTTACTCCAGAGATGCAATGGCGGTTCAACATTTGCCAATCAATCAAAGTGATATACCACATTAACAAAATGAAAGATAAAAATCGTATGATCATCTCAATAGATGCAAAAGTATCTGATAAAATTCAACGTCTATTCATGATAAAAACTCTCAAACAAGTGGGTACAGAGGGAACATAACACAAGGCCATTTATGAAAAGTCTATAGCTAACATCATACTCAGTAATTTTCCTCTAGATTCAGGAACGAGACAAGTATGTCCAGTCTTCATCACTTCAATTCAACATAGTTTTGGAAGCCCTAGCCAAAGCAATTACACAAGAAAAAGAAATAAAAGGCATCCAAATTAAAAAGAAAGGAGTAAAACTGTCACTACTTGCAGATGATATGATACTATATATAGAAAATCCAAAAGACTCTGCCAAAAACTATTCGAATACATGAATTCAGTAAAACAGCAGGATACAAAAGCAATATATAAAAACTTGTTTTGTTTCTATACACTAATAATGAACTATAAGAAAGAGAAATTAAGAAAACAATTCCATTCATAATTGCATCAAAAAGAATAAAATAGGAATAAATTTAACCAAGGAGGTGAAAGGCCTATACACTACCAACTATATGACACTGATGAAAGAAACTGAAGATGACACAAATAAATGGAAAGATACTCTATGTTCATGGATCAGAAGAATTAATATTGTTAAAATATCTCTATTACCCAAAGCAATCTACAGATTCAGTACAATCCCTATCAAACTTCCAATGGCATTTTTACAGAAATAGAACAATCCTAAACTTTGTATGGAACCACAAAAGACCCCAAATAGCCAAAAACATCTTGAGAAAAGAGAACAAAACTGGAGGTATCATACTTCTTGATTTCACACTATATTACAAAGCTACATAATCAAAACAGTATTGTACTGGCATTAAAAACAGACACACAGTTCAATGGAACAGAACAAAGAGCCCAGAAATAAACCCATGTAAATATGGTCAATTAATTTATGACAAAGAATCCAAGAACATACCATGGGAAAAACAGTCTCTTTGATAAATGGTGTTGGGAACACTGGACAGCCACATGCAAAAGAATGAGACTAGATCACTATTTTACACTATACACAAAAAATTAACTCAAAATGGATTACAGACATGAATATAAAACTTGAAAATCACAACACTCCTAGAAGAAAACAGGTGGCAAGCTCCTTGACATCACTTTTAACGATGATTTTTTGGCACAGACACAAAAAGCAAAGACAACAAAAGCAAAAATAAACAAGTGGGATATCAAACTAAACAGCTTCTACACAGCAAAGGAAACCATCAACAAAATGAGAATGGAACCTACATAATGGAAGAAAATATTTACAAATCATTTACCTTATAAGGGGCTAATATCCAAAATATATAAAAAATTCAGTCAACTCAATAAGAAAAAAAAATCCAATCAAAAGATGGACAGAGAATCTGGAAAGACATTTTTCCAAAGACATACAGATATATGGCCAACAGGTACATGAAAAGATGGTCACCATCACTAAACATCAGGGAAATGCAAATAAAAGCCATAAAGAGACATCATCTCATATCTGTTAGAATGGCTATTATGAAAAAGACAAGAAATAACAAGTGTTGGTGAGGATGTGAAGAAAAGGGAGCCCCTGTACACTGCTGGGGGGGGGGGGAGGAATGTAAACTGATGCAGCCACTACGGAAACCACTATGTTGGCTCCTCAAAAAATTAAAAATAGAACTACCATATGATTCAGCAATTCTAGGTGTTTACCCAAAAGAAAACAAAAGCACTAACTTTAAAACATACATGCACTCCCATGCAGCACTATTTACAACAACTAAAATATGGAAACCTAAGTGTCCATCAATGGATGAACAGATAAAGAAAATGTGATAATACATGTATGTGTGTGTGTGTGTGTGTGTGTGTGTGTATAAAATGAAATATTATTCAGCCATATAAAAAAATGAAACCTTACCATTTGTGACAAATGGGTGGACCTTAAGGGCATTATGCTCATAAGTCAGACAGAGAAAGATATTGTATGATCTCACTTATATGTGAAATCTTAAAAATCAACCAACCAAACAAAAACACCAAGCTCATAGATACAGACAAGAGACTGGTGAAGCTAATATAATACTGTATATAAACAATACCTCAATTAAAAAAAACAGTTGACTACATTTGTGTGCATCCAATTCTGGACTCTATTCTGTTTTGTTTTTCTGTGTGTCTATTCTTTCAGCAATACTATATTATCTTGATTACTGGAAGAAGTGACATCTTAACAATATTGAGAGTCCCAATCCAAGCACATGATATTTTTGTCAATTTACTTATGTCTACTTTGACTGATTTTTCAGTGTTTTGTAAGTTGGTTGCATCATACAAATGGCATACATATTTTATTAGATATATAGCTAAGTATTTATTTTTGGGGGGTGCTATTATAAACAGTACTATAAAAATTTTTAAGTTCCTATTGTTCATTTCTAGTATATAGAAATACAACTGAATTCATATGTTAGACCTTGTAAACTATGAATTTGCGAAATTCACTTATTCTAGAAGTTTTTTGGTAGGTATTTTGGGATTGTCTAAAATACGCTCATGTCTTCTATGAACAGAGGCAGTTTTATCTCTTCCTTTAACATCTACATGCCTTTTCTTTTTCTTGCTTTATTATACCGGGTAGATTGATTTTTTAGTTAGCAAAAGTTTAAGGAAAAACAGGATTATTTGTATGGAGTATATAAATATCTTAGGGGAGATACTGAATAATCACAAAGTGAAAAGTGGCAATTTTACAATGAAGGAACATGGGAAATATCACTCTAACCATGTGACTAAGATTAACACCACGAGTAACATATTGACATAATTTTCCCTGACTTAGTACACTAAAAAAAAGTACATTATTTCTGTAGTATTCTTGTGAAAAAATGCATATCATCGACCTAAATAAGTGAAAGTATCAGATAAACTCAAATTGAGCGACATTCTACAAAATAACTGGCCAGTATTCTTCAAAAGTGTCAAGGCCATGAAAGACAAGAAGGGACTGGACAACTTTTCACAGATTAGGGGTGACTAAGGAAATGTGAGAACTAAACGCCACGTGGGATTTGAGATTGAATTCTAGAACAGAAAACAAAGTCATAAATGGAAAACTGGTGAAAACCAAATAAAGTATATAGTTTAGTTAATATTGTACCAATGTTAATCTCTTAGTTTTGACAACTGTAGCACGGTTATGCAAGATGTTTACATTAGGGCAAGCTGGGTAAAGGGTAGACAGGAATTCTAGGTCCTATTTTTTTTTTTTTTAAAGATTTATTTATTTGAGAGAGACAGAGCAAGCAGAGGGAGAGGGAGACAAGCAGTCTCCCTGCTGAGTGGGGAGCGCAACATGGAACTGGATCATGACCTGAGCCGAAA
The DNA here is from genome assembly GCF_024610735.1 of Ursus americanus. Classification (NCBI taxonomy): domain Eukaryota; kingdom Metazoa; phylum Chordata; class Mammalia; order Carnivora; family Ursidae; genus Ursus; species Ursus americanus. Next base: position 69,488,757 of record NC_142129.1, read on the forward strand.
TCTAGAGTTGGACCTTAACCAACTGAGCCACCCAGGCACCCCTCCCTGTCTTATTTTTGCAACTTTTCTGTAAGTCTAAAATTACTTTAGGAAGGTGAAAAAAAAATTCTCGTAGCTTCCGGGTTGAGAATAGACCAGAGGAAGGCACAGATAGGAAATAGGGAGAATGATCTGGAGGATACTAGGGTAATCCAGTTAATAAATTATAGTTTCAGGATGCCTCGGTGGCTCAGTTCATTAAGTGTCTGCTTTCGGCTCAGGTCCTGATCCCAGGGCCCTGGGATGCAGTCCCGCATAGGGCTTCTTGCTCAGCGGGGACTTTTCCCTCTGCCTGCTGCTCCCTCTGCTTGTGCTTTCTTTCTCTCTCTCTCTCTGACAAACAAACAAACAAACAAACAAATAAATAAATAAATAAATAAAATCTTAAAAAAAATTACAGTTTTATAGACCAGGATGGTACAAACTGAGGTGATGAAAAGTATTTGTATAATAGATCTATTTTGAATAGTATTTCCTGAAAGAAAGCTTTAGAGTGTAGAAATAGAGCAGTCTCGGATATTAATTACCCAATAGAATAAAATAACAAAAGGAATAAAGTAGGAACAATGTCTTAAATTCCCAAATCCTTGAAGAACCATTCCCCACTAGAAAATGAGTAGAAAGGACAACCCAAGAAAAATCAATGCTATTTATTACCAATTTTGGTACCAAACTTCTAACCCCTATCCAGGCTCTTAACCCAGAGTATTTAGCTGTGCTATGTGTAAATCACAAGGTCCACTGGCCCCTCTAGCCTAGATTTCTCTGATGGTGAGAAGAGACAGAGAAAGAGGAGAAAAAAAAGGTTAAGACTAGCTGCCTGAATTCATTACATTCCTGCCACTTTGTACCAAAATGTACAAACCCTAGACGCCCAATTATATCTCTAAAAATTCCATGATGTTAAAACATTTCTTTTAGAGGGGAATAAGGAAAAAGGCATGTCTTGCCCTTTTCTAGAACCTAAGATGTAGAATTAGCTTCAGTGATATAGGGTTTAGGATGTGATCATAGAAGTATGCACATGAAGGGGTAGTGGTAGTCTTTTGGATTTACCTTCTGTAAAATCTTCAGTGGCTTCCTACAAATGACAGATTATAGTCAAATTCTTAGGAAGTGCATACCTAAGGCTGTACCATAAAAGTGTTTTTAAAAACAGTAAGTTGGGGATTTGCATAAGGAAATAAGCTGAGGTAAGGCTGCATAGCTAGATAGGACAGGACCCTTAGATTCCTGTCTTAAGTTTGGCTTCAGCTTTCAACTTAATTTCAGATCATCACAATTCTTAATGGTATTTCCCATTTCTGAAATGATAGAAGGATTATTATATGATATTAATATCATAATTATTTTGACTTTAAACTTGGCCAGTGTAATTTGGTGTTGTTATGTATATATCCTGTTTGCTCTGACAGACTGATTAAATGCAATGGGGTGTAGAGAGTTGAAAGAGCTTTTAAGCTAGACAGACCGAGAATCTTGGCAAGTCTGTTAATGACAACATCCATTTTCTTGTCAAGAAAATAATACTCATTTCTGAGGGCCACTGTAAAGATTAAATGTAATAATGTACTAAATTCCACAACTTGTAAGAAATAATTGATACAACATATCCTCTATTCCACTAAAGACTATAAAGTACACCCATACAAGAAATACCTTATATTTCTCTATATGAAGAATATTTGTAGTATTTAATTTTTATGAATTAAACTCATAAGATCAGAGATAGAAAGGACTACATTTAAATCCTATCAGCACATACTCCTAAGATTTAACGGCTTGTAAGTAAATACCTTTCATATTAGATAACCTAAAAAGCCTATCATGAAATTGACCATAAGACAATCATTGAAATTCTGTATGAAATGTATTTAGTACTTTTTCATACTTCATATGGATGTTCGAATATCACAGGCATTTAATGAGAGGTTGCTCCAAAAGATAATGCCAAGAAAACATGACTTATTAAAAATTAACATGACTTAATGTTCACATTTTATTCTTTTAAGAACTAGGATGGCAAAGATTAGAGAACTGCCGTTTTTAAAAATCCATTCAGATTTTAGCAACTAGCAACAATAACAATAGAAAGCATTGCAGTAAAATGAAACTAGCATAGTTCCTTAGGAAAAAGGACTTCAGATTAAAAGGCTGAATCTGATTGACCAAATGACAATAAAGGCAGCCTTCAGAAATATGATCTCAAGCTAGTGAGAATCTACTGAGGAATCTTACATCCTCCTGTAAGGTTACTACTCATTGTAGCAGCTGATCTCTATGTACCATTGACCCCTCAGCATAAATCCCTTTATCTTAATTCTATTACTATAACAGATTTTAAAAATGTATGCTAGGGGCACCTCAGTGGGTTGAGTATCTGACTTTGGCTCTGGTCATGATCTCAGGATCCTGGGATAGAGCCCCGAGTCAGGCTCCCTGCTAGCAGAGAGGGGAGTCTGCTTCTCCTTCCTCTGCCTCTTCCCCTTGCTTGTGCTCTCTCCGTCTCTCCCTCACATAGATAAATAAAATCTTTTTAAAAAAATGCAAGCTATATTACTTTATTATAAACAAAAAAATCTTTTTGAGTGCAATCATTAATTAACACAACCAAAGGTATAGTTTAAATGTCATAAATACACTATTGAAATGTCACTTATATTCACCAAAAATAAAACAAAGAATAAGAAAAGCAATTTAGGGGATGCCTGGGTGGTTCAGTCGGTTAAGTGTCCAACTCTTGATCTCAGCTCAGGCCTTGATCTTGGGGTTGTGAGTTTAAGCCCCGTGTTGGGCTCCACACTGGGTGTGGAGCCTACTTAGAAAAAGAAAAAGAAAAAGAAAAAGAAAAAGAAAAAGGAAAAGAAAAGGAAAAAGAAAGAAAGAAAGAAAGAAAGAAAGAAAGAAAGAAAGAAAGAAAGAAAGAAAGAAAGAAAGAGAAAGAAAAGCAATTTAGGCTTGCTATCACAAGAAAACTGAAATGATTTACAAGCATTGACTTTTAATGAATGCATGGAATCACAGGTATAGAAAGGAGGGCCAACAATTCGTCTGTCTTCCTCATTAGATTATGGGGAACCTACTTTATTGTTCTTGTCTCACTCAGTCTAATGCTTCGGTAAGATTGAAATTTCTATTACTGGATGCACACTCAGTTCACAGTACCTCTAAGCAACGCATAGGGTGATGCAGGTGTCAACAAATGTTTCCTTTTTTAGTTTCTTAATTTTTTATTTTGAGATAATTGTAGATTTACATGCAGTGAATAAGTACTTTTAAAAGACACTTAGCATAGTGCCTGGCACACAAAAACCCACCCAAGAAGTGTCAACTACTAGATAATTAGAAAAAAGGAAGAGGGCATTCATAATGGGCCTTTGGGGAAGAGCTTCTCTATAGAATGCTTGAGGTGTACACACATAATACCTTAAGTAATCTTTCAATGACCCCAGCAGGGAAGCAAAGGAGGGGAGGGTGAACCAGGATGGTACCAATTCTGGCCTTACTATTAACTTGCTAGGTGGCCCTGGCTATCAGTTAGTCTCATTTTCTCATTGGCCAAATGGACCTTAGGGCTTTGTGCGTTCTGGCCTCAGCTGTCCCCTCTCTTCCCTTATCTCCTGCTTCTTTTCCCCTTAGGATGTTGCTCTAGTCGTACACCGTCTGCCTTCTAGTTTTTCTACAAACATGCTCTGGCCTTGGGGCCTTTTCACCTGCTCTTCTCTCAGCTGGAAATGATCTTCCTCCGAGAGCCCTTCCTTGGCCACTTTTTAATACTTTATCACTGCTTATCTTTCCCTCATAAAATGTATGTAATGATATAATAACTAATGATTTACTCATCCTCTCTCTCCTCCACTAAAACAAGTTCCATGAAGGCAGTCTCTGTTTGCTTCACTATCATATCCAGCCTCAGGACTAGTATCAGGCATTCGTTGAATGGATAACTGAGTGTATGTATGTACGTATGTATATAGGGTTCCTAAACCCTCTTTTCAATTCTGGTATGCTATGATTAACTTACGGGCTCGTGGAACTGGTGAGCATCTCAGAAGTTCAAGTCTGAGCCTGAGGTCTAAACGGTTATTTTGGCTTTTTTTTTTTTTTTAAGTAATCTCTATGCCCAACGTGGGGCTCGAGCTTATGACCTGTAGGTCAAGAGTCATATATATGCTCTGCCAACTAAGCCAGCCAGGTGCCCCTTTTGGCTCCAATTTTTGATAACTGCCTTGCCTTAATGGATCTTCAAAAATCATCTCCAAATGTAACACATCCTAACACACAGCTACACACATGCACAAATAGACAAATATCACTTAATTCAAGAATCATTGTATGCTATGTGTAAAACACAATACACACACAATATTTCCTTAGTCTGGAATATTAGTCCTTACACAGTTTAATTCCAACTTACATTGATAACTGCAACTCTAATCATACTCCTTTCCAAAAAATCCTCTACCCTGGCTATAGTGGACTGTGTATCCTTCTCTGAGACACATAGGTAAGCTTCTGTGCCTTTGTCCTCACTGGTCTGTTTGCTTGGATGGTACCAATTTCCCTTCATAATTGCCAAACACCTCATCTTTCACAGTTGTCAAATGTCTCACTTTTGAGGGCCAACTCAAATATCACCTCCTCTGTGGAGCCTTCCTTGATCTCCCGGGGAATAACTGTCCACTCTGTATGCTTTCATCATAGTGATCATCACTGTACTCTACTTACTTTACCTGTTTGTTCTCTTTAATCACTTATGGGCTTCACAGGCCTCAACCATATGTTTGCCTTCCCCTTATTGCTAAGGACCTATTCCTATGCCCGGCACAAATATTTATCAAATTGGATGTTAACACGGCACCACAACTAAGAATGCTTTTTAACCTTTGCTGGCAGACTTGATCAAGTAGTTCCTCCTTCCTACTGTTCAAAAGTTGGTTTCCTTAACATTTCTACCCACAGCAAACTTTTTCTGTAAAGGGCCAAACAGTAGATATTTTAAGCTTTGTGAATCATATCTCTGTTGCAACTAGTCAACTCTGCTGCTGTAGCTTGAAAGCCATAGGCAGTATGTCATAGAATGGGTATGGTTGTGTTGCAATAAAACTTAATTTATAAAAATTGGCAAGGAGGTTTGGCCTATGGGCTGTAGTTTGTCAATGCCTGATTTGATGGAAGGAGTACAGCAGAGTAGAACAATTTGGGTTGGAATTCCATATTTATTACTTCCTAGTTCTGGCACAAATCCCTTAACTTCTCTGTACCTTAATTTCCTCATCTATAAAATAGGCTTATATAAGGTCACCTAACCTGCAGGATTGTCATGATTATCTAGGTAAAGTATGTAATACAGTGCCTGTCACATGGTAGGTACTCAACAAATTTTTTAAAAAAAGATTTATTTTAGAAAGAGAGTGGGAGGGAGAGAATCTCAAGCAGACTCTCTGCTGAGTGCAGAGCCCAACTCGGGGCTCAATTCCATGACCCCTGGTACTCAATAAATTTTATCTCCCTTCCTCTACCAGGATCTGTAAGCCATTGATAAAGATTCAGTTGTTACTTTTAAAGAACTCAATATCATTCTTTTTAACAGTGAAACCTTAAGAAAAAGGTCAGCAACTCTATGTTCTATATCAGGAATAAGATATAACTGGTGGTCTAGACTTAATCATTTATCAGGTGTCTGACTGTTGACAAGTTTAAAAACTATGTTTTTACAACTATCTTCTGAACCAAGGTTAATTCCATTTTCATTATATTCGTCGGTCAGTGCCAATATTAAAAAAGGTCTTTCCCATGTAACTGCACTTATAAATACTAAGTGAAAGGGATATAGAATTGAGTACAAAGCCAGGAAACAAAATCTCAAATTGGAAATTACTGCAAACATGCATACACACATATATACCCCTATCTTTGTCAGGAAGCAAGAGGTCTCAGTCTTAAAATGTTGCTAAAAATGAAGTCTCGTTTAAGAGCTTTGGGTTTAGCTTGCCTAGTTGCATATTAAGTCAAAGTCAAATGTGGCTTTACCCTTGGTGGCTTCCCAGAAGTTCATGAATACCTCCAGTTTACAGGAAAACTTATGAGTATTAGATAGTAATATTATGAAAATGATCTGAGCTGAGAAAAACCTTTTAACAAAGAGAGCAACTTCTCAGTAGTAGGCACTCCTGAATTAAAAAGTTCACTTTGGTGTTACTACAGTATCTTAATACGGCAGCATTCAAAATACAATGGTTATACAAACACAAAAGTATTATCATGATAGTACTAAAAAACTCTATGTGGCAGTTTGGCTGCCTGAGGTTTCTGAGCCACCAAGGAAAAGGAGATAATCCAACATATTCTGGCTGCTCTTGGATATCTTTTACATCCATATAGCTTTCAGTGTAGAAAAGGATGCTGCAGTCAGAAAAGGCAGAAATCAACATCGCTGCCAAGGGCAGCACCTGACTGCCTCTCTTTGCCAAACTAGCAAATGAACACTGAAAACAGCATGAGGTCCACAAGTAGAAAATGGTCCCAACTTGGGATATGACTACTCTATAAAACGTTACTTTTACTTTTCTATTTCTTATTAAACATAATTATCTGTAATGATCACAGAACTCAGAACTCTCCGCACAAGTAAATTTTTCAGATAGCTGAAGTTTTTCTTAGGCAATATTCAGCTTTCATATACTTGACTTTCCAACTACTTAAAATATTAATGTGTTATACTCTAACTTCCCCTTCACAATTACTTTTCGTACTTTGAATTCGGAATTTCACATAGTGCTGAAAAATTAACATTTCAGTCTCTAATGCTATAGTGTTGCCAGCAAATAGCTTAATTTCAGCAACTTTGGCATCTCTGATTATTCAACAGTGTGACAGATGAAGGTTGCCTAAGAAATGTGAAAATGACAGACCCATCCCCATGAAAGTTGGCTCACTGATCCCTGGGAGCTTTTGGCTATACTGGCTAAAAAAGAGTGGGGGCCAAGGGTGGGCATGGAAAGGGAGGAAGGGGAACATCCCAGGTGATACCTTTTTTTAAAAAAATTAATTAAAAAATTTTAATTAAGGTATAGTTGACACACAATGTTATTTTCATTTCAGGTATATGACACAGTGATTTGACAATTCTATACATTAAGGTTGCTCATCTTAAGTGTAGTTACCATCTGTCACCACACAAGGTATTACTATATTAATGACTGTATTCCCTATGCTGTGCTTTTCATTCCTATGACTTATTTATTTTATAACTACAAGTTTGTACCTCTTAATACTCTACTTTTAATACTCTGCCTTTCCTTCCCACCCCCTACCCTCCTGGCAACCATCACTTTATTCTCTGTATTTAAGATCTGTTTTTGTGTTTTGTTTTTTAGATTCCACATTACAAGTGAAATCATATGGTATTTGTCTTTCACTTAGCATAATACCCTCTAGGTTCATCCATGTTGTTGCAAATGGCAAGATTTCATTCTTTTTTATGGCTGAGTAATATTCCTCTGTGTGTGTGTGTGTGCGCGCGCGCGCACGTGCGTGAGAGAGAGAGAGAGAAAGAGAGAGAGAGATATTACATCCTCTTTATCCATTTGTCTATCAGTGGACACTTAGGTTGTTTCCATATCTATTGCCTATTGTAAATAATGCTGTAATAAACATAGGGGTGCATATATCTTTTTGAATTACTGTTTTTGTTTTCTTTGGGTAAGTACCTAGTAGTGGAATTACTGGATCATATGGTATCTCTATTTTTAATTTTTTGAGGAACCTCCACACTGTTTTCCACAGTGGTTGCATTAATTTACATTCCCACCAGTGTATGAGGGTTCCTTTTTATCCACATCTTTGACAACACTTGTTATTTCTTGTTTTTTTTGAGATATCTTTTTTGTTCTTTCCTGCAGGTTGGAGGATAAAGGGTCCGAAAATATTCCCAAAGGTGAGCGTTGGATAGCATAAAAATGTTAGAATTTGTAGCATTCTCTCCTACAAATGAGAGGAATAAAGGTTACATCAGCCCCCAGGACTGGAGCAAAGCTTCAGATAAACCGAGAGGGGGAAAATGGGGTGGGGGGAGGGGGTGGCTTTCCAAGTTTCTTTAACCTAGCTGCTGCTGCAGCAACCAAATCCTCTAGCATTCCTGGATATACCCCTAGCCCAACACACACACACACACGCACACGCACACACAGACACATAATGTTAACTATGTATATATTTACTTCTAGGAATATTTAAATAAATTTAACAATGTGACAAAAGTTACATTTTTACAAAATACCTTTGTATTTTGTGGGTATTATATCTGGATGTATGATAACACTGATGTATATGTTATATGCTTGTAATTCCGCATACGCTAGAGAGATCATCCCAATTGGGAAAAGCTGCAAAGAAAAAATGGTAATGGAACAAAATTTCCTTGTTTTTTTGCTGCTGCTGAGCAGATCAAATTTAAACTCTTTGAATATCAGGAACAGACTAAATCTCCATAACTAATGATTTTGCCTATTGGAAGTTCTGCAGAAAAGAAGACAACATAGAAGGAGAAGAAATCTCTAGATGTAGGTACAGTTCGGAGTTTTAAAAAGCAGTTTTTACTTGCTAATGAGCTCTTATGAAATGAAATTTCTGATCCTTAGGGGCTGATGATTTTTCAGACTCATGTACATATTTTTGAGTGGGTCAATTTGGACTCTAAGATTGATAAGATAAAAAGGCTAGGGGCGCCTGGGTGGCACAGCGGTTAAGCGTCTTCCTTCGGCTCAGGGCGTGATCCCGGCGTTATGGGATCGAGCCCCACATCAGGCTCTTCTGCTATGAGCCTGCTTCTTCCTCTCCCGCTCCCCCTGCTTGTGTTCCCTCTCTCGCTGGCTGTCTCTATCTCTGTCAAATAAATAAATAAAATCTTAAAAAAAAAAAAGGCTAATAAGAAAGCCTTGCTTGTTGCTTGGATTTGGAACATAGCTGTTGGGCCTTGTAGAGTCTTTCCTTTGCGAAAGACTCGCTGCTAGCTTTTTTGGAATTCTGAATTCACAGGCCCTAATTGCCTGAGCCTGACCCTAGTAAAACCTGAAGCTGTCTGATATGGACTGTTTTAGCCTCAGTACAAGCTTCATCGAACTGAAAGCAAGCATAGGCTCAATGAACAGAACTCAAACAGCTCAGATTTAGGACACCCCTCTGTGGGACCCTAAACTATGAAAATATCAATGGATGCCAGCTAGATTGTCTGGGTCACATCCACATGCCCACAATAAACGTCTTATTCTCTGATGGGACAATCTAAAATTAGGCTACTAATCGGCTCTATATTCCTGATATAGAGGCTAATTGCATTCCTAACTTGTGATTCCTGCCAAAAGCTGCAAGTTGGAGGAGGGCACATCACAAGGAGTGTGATCCCACCACTCAGTACTGACAGAATGGATTCTGGACTTCATCTGGGCGATGGCCCACTGCTGCTGACTTGTGTTCAGGCTTCCAAATTAGTTATAATTTACAACAATGGACTAATAGTCTGACTCTAATGCCATCATCTTTCTCCTGGTAGACACGCCTCAGTGAGGCACTCTGATTATTAAATACAGCTGTCCAGAAAAAGGGATTGATCTTTTCGAGGCTGCTCACTAGTTAATTAGCCAGGACAAAAGAGAGGGAAAGTTATATCATCCCATTTTGAAAAACTGTGAAAAGTCAGAATTTAACCCTGACCAATTCCTGAATATAGTATGTCCTTATGGTCAAATTCTATAAAAATGCTTTTGTCCTTCTTGTAGCCAATCCTTGTGTATAAAAGACTGGGTGAGAACAGGGAATGACTGAAAAAATGTAAAGTTAAGATTGTTAAATGAGACACATGGATTTTGTAACAAAAACAAAATAAAAACCTGGCATCTGGGGAGGCATGGGAAAGAGTATCAATGATCTTTGTCTCTCGGAACTATACTTGGAGATGTTCTCTTTCTGAAGGAGGTTGCCTTTCCAAAAGGCTGTGAGCATTCTGAATTCAAACTGACTGCTGAGCTATGATGACACCTGACAGTCTGAGAACAAGAAAGCAAGGGTACCCTACTTCCTGTACTCTCCATGTAGAACATCTCTAGATGTGGTCCATACTTAGGCAGATAAACTGATGTCATGGTCATGCAAATCTGTTTGGAAATGTCTGCCTTGAGGCAGCCCTGAGACCAAATAATGGACTGAATTAACTAGACTGGATGGGGAACCCTAGGGTGGAAGACCAGAGAGTAGGCGGTCACATTAGGGGCCCTGTTAACCTGTACTGCCTAAAAATGTCCTGCTGGGACTATCCTAACAACTGTGAATTCTTTGTTTCTAGGGGTATTACATATGGCCTCTAGAATTGTACTTTGTGTGTATGCTGACTACTGAGGACACTGCTTCAGCCCTAAAAGGCATTTAGGTCACTTTCAACTTATCAGATTTGTGTTGTGCCTAAACTGAAGCCTTGGCTAGATAAAGAAGAAACTAAAATACAAAAACTTAAGGAGAAGCCACCTAGCTTTCTAAGATAGACTTTTCTGGTTAAATTTACCAATTAGAGGTTCAGCCTAAATTCTGAACATCTTAAAGGCACAGGTATCAAGATGCCTTGGCCAAGTGCCAAAGGGATGGACTGTGTAGAAAAAGTTAACATAGCAGGCTTGAGATCGCTATCCTCAGAAAGGCCTGCTTGCAAGGAATAGCCCTTGGCAGGTGTCTTGAAACTTAAGATTTAATGAGCATTTGCACCATTCCTTAACTGATAGGAGTGGTTCAGTGTGCCTAAATTGTTTCTACAAACACTGCAATATATGCTTAACACTTCCTTTTCTTCTGGGAATCTGGAATTTTGGTATATGCTAGGCAAAAGGTACCAATGTGACCAGACTTCAGTAAAACCTTGGGCACGGAGTCTCTAGTGAACTTTCTTAGGAAACAACATTTCACACGTCACGATTTGATCCTGAAGAATTAGGTGCATCCTATTTGACTCCAGAAAGAGAGGACTCTTGGAAGCCTGCCCCATGCATCTTTCCCTTTGCTGATTTTGCTTGAGGACTCTTGGAAGCTTGCCCCCTGCATCTTTCCCTTTGCTGATTTTGCTTTGAATCTTTCTGAATAAGTCTTAGCTGTGAGTACAACTTAGTGCTGTGAGTCCCCCTAGCATATCACCAAACCTATATGCTGTCTTAAGACCCCTGACACACTTATTTTACATTAAAAAAGCTTTTAAAATGTTTCAACGTTGGAAAACCAATTAATGTAATCCATCACAGAAACAGACTAAAAAAGAAAACTCACATGATCATATCAATAGATACAGAAAAAGCATGTGACAAAACCCAAAACTCATTCATGATAAAAACTCTTAATAAACTAGGAATAGAGGAGAACTATCTCAGCTTGATAAAGAATATCTACAAAAACCTACAACTAAAATCATATTTAATGGTGATAGTTGAAACTTTCCCACTAAGAACAGGTACTTTTTAATATCATACTGGTTCTAGCTAATGCAAATAAGACAAGATAAGGAAATCAACAGTATTAGATTGTGCAGAAAGAAATAAAATTATCTTCATTCACAGATGACATGAACATTTATGCAGAAAATCCAAAAAAGGGACAAAAAAAACCACTGGAAGCAATAAGCAATTATAACAACATTGAAGGATACAAGATTAATATACAAAAATCAACTGCTGGGGCACAGGGGGCTCAGTAGATTGAGCATCCAACTCTTTATTTCGGCTGAGATCATGATCTCAGGGTCATGAGACTGAGCCCTGTCTTGAGCTCCATGCTGAGCGTGGAGCCTATTTAAGATTCTCTATCTCCCTCCCTCTCATGTGCGTGCACGCAATCTCTCTCTCTCAAAAAAAAAAAAAAAAAAGTTAATTACTTTCCTATACACCTGCAATGAACAAGCAAAATTTGAAATAAAAAATACTATTAATATAACCATCCAAAAATATGAAATACTTAGGTATAAATCTAACAAAATACATACAAGATCTACATGAGGAAAACTACAAAACTCTGATGAATGTAATCAAAGAAAAAATGAAAAATGATGAGATATTTCATATGCATGGATAGGAAGACTCAATATTGTCAAGATGTCAGTTCTTCCCAACTTGACCTATAAGATTCAATTCAGTCCCAGTCAAAATTCCAGCAAGTTATTCTGTGGATGTCGACAAAATGATTCTAAAGTTTATATGGAGAGGCAAAAGACCAGAGTAGCCAACACAATACTGAAGGAGAAGAAAAGTTGGAGGACTGACACTACCCAACTTCAAGATTTACTATTAAGTTACAGTAATCAAAACAGTGTGGTACTGGTGAAAAGAAGAGACAAATATATCAACAGAATAGAACAGGACTCCAAACAGACCCACAGAAGTATAGTCAAATGATCTCTGACAAAGACAATACAATGGAGCAAAGACAGTCTCTTCAACAAACAGTACTGGAACAACTGGACATCCATATGCAAAAAAATGTATCTAGACAAAGACCTCACACCCTTCACAAAAATTAACTCAAAATGGATCGATGACTTTAAATGTAAAACTCAATATTTATAAAACTCCCAGAAGTTAACAGAGGAGAAAACCTAGATGAACTCAGGTATAGTGATGATTTTTAATTTGTTTAAATTTATTTTTAAAAAAGATTTTATTTATTTATATGAGAGAGGGGCAGGGGGGAGAGAGAGCATGAGCAGGGAGAGGGGCAAAAGGAGAGGAAAAGGGAAAGGGAGAAGCAGGCACCCCATTGACCGTAGAGCTGGATGCTGGGCTAGATCCCTGGACACTGAGACAATGACCTGAGCCAAAGTCAGACGCTTAACCAACTGAGCTACGCAGGCACCCCCACAATGATGATTTTTTAGATACGACCCCAAAGGTACAATCTATGAAAGAAATAACGGATAAGCGGGACTTTATTAAAATAAAAACGTCCTCCTCTATGAAAGGCAAAGTCAAGAGAATGAGAAGACAAGCCACAGACTAGGAGAAAGTATTTGCAAAAGACATATCTCATAAAGGACTGTTATCCAAAACATACAAAGAACTCTTAAAACTCAACAAAAAAAATTTCTGATTTAAAAAAATGGGCTAAAGATCTTAAGAGCCACCTCACCAAAAAAGATATATAGATGGCAAATAAATACATTAGAAGATAACCCACATCATATGTCATGAGAGAAATGCAAATTAAAAAACTCTGAGGTACCACTATGTATCTACTAGAATGGCCAAACTCTAGAACAGTGACAATACCAAATGCTGGCAAGGATATGCAACAACACAAATTTCATTCATTGCTGGTAGGAATGCAAAATGATACAGTCATTCTGCAAGACAGTTCAGTGGTTTCTTACAAAACTAAACATACACTTACGATATGATCTAGTAATCACAATCCTTGGTGTCTACCCCAAGGATTTGGAAACTTATGCCCACACAAAAACCTGTACACAGATGTTTATAGCAGCTTTACTCATCATTGCCAAAACCTAGGAGCAAACAAGATGCCCTTCAACGGATTAATGGATAAACTGTGGTACTCCAGACAATGGAATATTATTTAGCACTAAAAAGAAATGATCTGTTAAGCCATGAAAACACATGGAGGAAACTTAAGTGCACATTACTAATGAAAGAACCAATCTGAAAAGGCTACAGACTGTAAAATTTCAACTATATAACACTCCGGAAAATGCAAACCTACAGAGACAAAGATGAGTGGTTGCCAGGAGTTGAGGGCAAGAGAGGGATGAAGAGGTGGACCACAGAGGATTTTTAAGGCACTGAAAATACTCCGTATATAATAATGATGGGTATATATCATTATACATTGTCCAAATCCATAAAATGCACAACACCCAGAGTAAACCCTAAGGTAACTATGGACATTGAGTGATTATTGCGTTTTAATGCAGATTCATGAACTGTAACAAACACACCACTTTGGTAAGTAATGCTGATAATGGGGAAAGCCTTACAGGTTGGTGGAGGAGGCCAGAAGCTTCCTTCCTTTCAATTTTGTTGTGAACCCAAAAAGCTCTAAAAAAAAATTAAATCTTTAAAAAAAACCCACCCAAATTGAATCCTATCTTTATGTTAATCTCTCTGCATTTGTTTCCTTGACCATATAATGGGGATGAGTTGTTGTGAGAAATAAAACTATAAGTACTTATTAGCACAGTGTCTAATATAGAAGGCATTGAATAAATACATACTCCTCATTCCTCTTTTTTTCCTAGAAAAGTTTTCTGCTTATTGGTTCATAACTTTAGGACAGTTGAAAGAGCTCAAAATCTGACCAGGAGACAAATGGTGAATGATTGTCCAAACCCAAGTCATGCAAAAATTTCCAATTAGTGTCTGATCATTACCTCCTTTCAATTCACTTTAAATAGTCCTAGAGGGGCGCCTGGGTGGCACAGCGGTTAAGCGTCTGCCTTCGGCTCAGGGCGTGATCCCGGCGTTATGGGATCGAGCCCCACATCAGGCTCCTCTGCTATGAGCCTGCTTCTTCCTCTCCCAGTCCCCCTGCTTGTGTTCCCTCTCTCGCTGGCTGTCTCTATCTCTGTCGAATAAATAAATAAAATCTTTAAAAAAAAAAATAAATAAATAAATAAATAGTCCTAGAAACTAAAGTTACTTAATCTAAACTGAATACACACGTGCATTAAAATAAGGCAAACAAAATAGACAAATTAGATTTTAGATTTTTTAAAAAAATTAATTTTAAAGAAAAATGCACATATTTATACAAAAAGAACAACCAACATGCTTATTCAGTGTTGTCAAAAAGGTTGGTCGCCATTTGTCAAGATAATCTCATTTAAATTCAGTGCGTTCTGCCTACTAGAACTTCAAGATTAAAGTAAATGATTTTTATGCAAACTAATATTCTCTCATGTTTTCCTATTAAAAGATGAACTTCAAGCAGAAGGGCATGATAATTCTTACAATTTATATTGTCATTAATTTAAGAAAGCTCTAGAAAAAATAAAAAAGATCAGAAATGATAACATTGAAAAATACTTAAGTATGGTACCTAAAATCTATGACTTTAAACAGCTTATTTTTTTTTTTTTACAATTTTCAAAGAACACTTATTTAATATTAGTTATAAGAATTTTATCTGTGGAATAGGCTGTATTCAAGACAATAAAACTTACTTAACATGGTTATTCATCAATTAAGCCATTTGAATCCTAGACCAATATTACAAATTTTGTTTTTTTTTTATAATAATATTTTTTTATTATGTTAGGCACCATACAGTACATCCCTGGTTTTTGATGTAAAGTTCGATGATTCATTAGTTGAGTATAACACCCAGTGCACCACGTAATACGTGCCCTCCTAACCACCCATCACCAGCCTATCCCATTCCCCCACCCCCCTCCCCTCTGAAGCCCTCAGTTTGTTTCTCAGAGTCCATAGTCTCTCATGCTTCATTTCCCCTTCTGATTACCCCCTCTTTCTTTATCCCTTTCTTCTCCTACCGATCTTCCTAGTTCTTACGTTCCATAGATGAGAGAAACCATACGATAATTGTCTTTCTCTGCTTGACTTATTTCACTTAGCATTATATCCTCCAGTGCCGTCCATGTTGCAGCAAATGTTGAGAACTCGTTCTTTTTGATAGCTGAGTAATATTCCATTGTATATATGGACCACATCTTCTAGTCATCTGTTGAAGGGCATCTCAACAGCTTATGTTATATATACATCACTAGTAACAAAATTATGTTGTCAAATAAAGGATTTTTCTAACTTCTTTTTTTTTTAAGATTTTTTTTTTTATTTATCTATCTATTTATTTGACAGAGAGCACAAGTGGGGGGGAAGGCTCAGAAGGGGGTAAGGAGAGAGAGAGACAGAGTCTTAAGCACATTCCCCGCTGCGCTTGGAGCCCGATATGAGGCTGGATCTCATAACCCTAAGATCACAACCTGAGTTGAAACCAAGAGTCAGATGCTTAACAGACTGTGCCATCCAGGCACCCCGGATTTTTCTAACTTCTGAAACTGAGTGTGTGTGTGAATGTTAAAAATTCAATCAAATTTCCATTTTAAGAGTAAAAAAAATTTTTTTAAAAGTAGGTTCCATGCCCAGCATGGAGCCCAATATAGGGCTTGAACTCATGACCCTGAGATCAAGACCTGAGGTGAAATCAAGAGTCAGTTGCTAAATTGACAGCCACCCAGGTGCCCCAAATTATGGTAAAACTTCAGATAAACATCCAATCTCTGTATACGGGAAGATTATTAGCATTACCTACTACACAGGACAATACTAAGAGAAATAGAATAAAAAAAGGGACACAGCCAATTTCCTTCTAATGTCATAGTCTTTTTATTCACAATAAGGTATTTGAAAATCGTCATCAAGGAGAAGGATGAGTGGCTGGTTAACCTCTGATGTCATGATCCTACATTAATAGTCTAGTGAGAAAGAAACACAGGGAGTAGAAATACCTGGTTCTTTACTTGACAACTAGGGCAAATAAAAACATCATTGTGTTTCCATTCCCTAAACATAACAACTCGATAACAAAAAGCTAAACAGTCCAATTAAAAAATATGGGCAGAAGAACTAAACAGACATTTCTCCAAAGAGGACATCAAAATGGTCAAGAGACACATGAAAGATGCTCAAACATCACTAATCATCAGGGAAATACAAATTGAAACCACAATGAGATATTACCCCATATCTTTTAGAATGGCTACCATCAAGAAGACAAAAGACAACAGGTGCTGGTGAGGATGTGGTGAAAGGGAACCCTTATACATAGCTGGTGGGAATGTTAATTGGTCCAACCACTATCGAAAACAAAACGGAAGTCCCTCAAAATATTAAAAATAGATCTATGGAACTATATAATCCAGCAATTCTGCAATGGTATATACCCAAAGGAAATGAAAATAGGATTTTTATAAGGTTTACCACAGCATTATTCACAATAGCCAAGGTATGCAAACAACCCAAATGCCCATCAATGGATAAATGGATAAAAAAGATGTGTTACATATACATAATGGAATATTACTCAGCCATGAGAAAAGATATCCTCCCATATGCAACAACATGGATGGATCCTGAGCACATTATGCTAAGAGAGAGAAGTCAGACAGAAAAAAACAAGTACTGTATAATGTCACTTACACATGGAATCCCAATAAAAGGACCTATTTAAAAAAGAGTGTAAAATAGTGGCTACAGGGGGTGGGGAACAAGAGTTATAATGCTTTAGGAAGGGTACAAACCTGTAATGAGGAATCAACAAGCCACAGAGATCTAAGGCAGAATATAATGAATACAGACAATAATAATCATACTGTAATTATATAATATGATAAACACCGCTATATTGGTAATCATATTACAATATATAAATGTAACAAAGTAACATGCTGCTGGGGCACCTGTGGCTCAGCTGGTTATGCGTCCAACTCTTGGGTTCAGCTCAGGTCACAATCTCAGAATCATGGGACTGACCCTACATCAGGCTCCATATACAACATGGAGTTCGCCTGTCCCTCTCTCTCTGTTCCTCCTTCTGCTCTCCTCTCTCTCTCAAATAAATAAATCAAATCTTTACAAAAAATCCTGTACACCTTAAACATATACAACGTTAACATGTTAAATAAATAAATAAATAATGCCATGAGGAGAAGGAGAAAAAGAAGAGAAACGTACCAAACTGAGGTGATTATTTGGTAAATATGATGGTCACGTTTTTTTTTTTTTTACCTTGACACAATCTCAGTAATTTACTTCATACAAAATAAAAATCAAACATTAAACTTCAAAAGAAAAAACAAAACCAAATTGTAGCAGCAATCAACTGGAAAAAAATTTAAATTCTATTTACATTTAGTGTCAAAAATATATTTAAGAATAAATTTAATAGAAGGTATGAAAGACTTCTGTGCTGAAACAAGCATTGGTGGGATTAAAGCCCTAAAAATATGAAGAGAGAAACCATGTTCATAGATGGGAAGACTAAATATAGAAGTGCAAAATCCCAGAATATTCTAAGCAATCTTGAAAAATGAAACAAATCAGAAAATTTTACCACCTGATTTCAAGACTTACTTAAGATGGTGTGGTACTGGCATAAGGTTCAACAAACAGATTAATGTAAAAGAATGAAGTGCTCAGAAATCAACTTACACTTAAATAGCACTATGACTTTCAAGAAAGGTGCCAAGGCAATCCAATGGGAGAAAGCTAAATCCTTTCATCAAATGACACTAGAATAAATAGGTCGCCATATGGAAAAAACTTAACCTTGACCTTTAACCTCAGAACATATGCAAAACTTAATTCAAGACTGGATCCCAGACCAAATGTAAAAGCTAAACTCACAAGTTTAGTATCCAGAATGTATAAAGAACTTTTAATATTTGTAAGAACAAAAATGCAAAAGGATACAGTGACAGTTATATTATTGTCCCCGATTATTTACTGCCCTCCCTATTGAAAGATTATACTTCCTTGCCCACTTACACCACTTCTGGCGATTTATCTTGCTGTGGCCAACAAAATGTATGCGGAAATGAAGCATGACATTTCTGAACCAAAGTTTTAAGAAGCGTCTTGTGGTTTGACTGTTGCTCTTTTCTCACTGTCACAAGACCCAGGCAGAACTTCTTCAGTTTGGGTCCCAGAATGAAGACATGGGAGCATATCTGAAGCAGGTCTGCAGCTGACACATTTAAGTGAATGAAAAAAGAAATGTTTCTTGTTATAAGTCACTGAAATTTTGTGGTCATTTGTTGCTATGGAATAATTTAGTCTAAGCTAACTATTATATTATAGGAACTAATAAACAAATGACAGAGAAATGAACCCCCAAAACCTGTAAATGTGGCTTAAACAGATAAGGGTTTATTCTTATCAGTGTAACTATAAATCCAGAAGGAGATAACCCAGACTTCTTATATAAGCTACACAATGTCATCAATGTCCTGAATGCTCTCCCACCATTTTTATACTGTCATTCTTAGCAGGCTGTTTTCACCCATGTGGTCATAAAATGGCTGCTACAGCTCCAGACTGCAAGTTTGGTGTGTTGCATTAGTCAGAATTAGATCACATAGCTACCTCTAACTGCAAGAAGAGCTAGGGAATAGTTTTGACCTTTTAATGTTTCCATAGTTGACAGAGGAAGACGAAAAGATTAAAAAATAAAGATTGGTCAGCATACACACAGTGTCTGTCACAATTGCCATTTCTAATTATTAGATTAGTAGAAGAGTCTGAAAACACAAGCTGAAATGCTTAAACATTACTGGTGGGAAGTATAATTTGGAAAATGATTTTATAATTTGGTAGTATTTTTTCATGTTGAAGATGAACATATCGTAGGCCTAGGAATTCTACTATTATTACAGTCATCTGTATATGACTATGATTTACTTTTATACTTAAATGAGGTACAAAGGGCCAACTTATTTCTTTTAATAAGCTAAAAATATCACAGCATATTTATGTAGTAAGGGTAGTTCTGTGAAACTTTTGTTTCAAATAAATAAATAAATACATACACATACAAAGGTGTGTATACCCAGGTTATGACATATAAAATTACTTCTTACTGTGGGTTATGGTTGTAACACATTAACATATTGTCCTAGGATAAGGCCTGGAAGGTATACAAAGAGACCTGTACATTGATGCTTATTTTGGCATTATTTACAATAGCAAGGCTTGATAACAAGCAGGTTGCACTGTAGCATGAAAACTGGCTGGGCTATTTCACTGTGGACCCCAACTGCAGAATGTTTAGGTCTATATTTCAGGCTAAATGGAGGAAAGAAGCTGGGGAGGTCTTACCATTTAGTATGTATAATTCTAACTAATGCCATTTCCAGAATGGTGCATCACCCTCTGCTGTCTGTCCCTGTGCTTCTGACAAACTTTGTGTAGATGTCTCTCCTGTCTTCTTCCAGAACAGAAAAAGAGCAATAGCTCAGCTGCACAGAATGAACAAAGGATCTGTCTGGTTTTTACTCCTCATAAGATTTTGAAATCTCTGATGTTTTAAAGCCATATCCTTTCTTCATTCAGAGCTACCTGTGCCTCCAATTCCTGTGCTTTTTTGGTGTGCTGTAACACAAATCAGCTTGCCCTTTTTTTTCTTACACAATTGTAGAATTAGATTTGACCTTTGCTTCATCAGTTTAGTTTTGCTAAATCAGTTGCCTTTTGTGTAACTGCTCTCCAGCTTTCAAAACATTTAAGTCTTTCATCTGCTACCGTCTTCTCTCTTGTTCTTTTTGACTTTAACATAAAATTCACCATTTTAACTATTTGTAGGTGTACTGTCCAGTGGCAGTAAGTACATTCACATTGCTGTGTAACCAACACCAACATCCATCTCCAGAATTTTATCATTTTCCCAAGATCAAAGTCTGTACCCATTAAACTCTTCCCAGTTTCTGCCATCCTATTTTCTGTTTCTATAAAGTTGTGTGGTTCTTTTTTAAATTCGTTTTTCCAAAATGGAGATCTATGTCCTTAATTCAGTTCTAGGACAATTTCTTTGATCATCTGTGTCTCTCCATTTCTATTCTCCCTTTCTAGAACTCCTATTATTTGGATAACAGATTTCTTAGCTATATCCTCTAATTTTCTAATCTTTCTCTCCTCCTTTACCTCTACTTTTTTGTTCTACTTTCAAGGAGATTTCCTTAACTTTATCTTCCAGCTATTCTATGGAATTAAAGTTACCATGTTTTAAATCCCATAGTTCTTTCTTATCATTTGGTTGTTCCTTTTCCTATAGTATTCTATTAGTATTTTATTTTTGGATCATGGATGTAACATTTCATCTCTATGAAGATTATTAGTCTTTTTAAAAACTTTGTAGACTCGACAGAATTAGAGATGTCAGTTCTCCACAAACTGACCTACAGAGTTAATGCAATTACAATAAAAATCTTAGCAGGAATATTAATGGATTTAAACAAGCTAATCCTAAAATTTATATGGAAAAGCAAGGAAACTAGAATAATTAAAAACAGTTCTTTTTGGCTCACTATTTACAGTTAAGAGTGGATATTGCAGTTAGGCAAGAAAGATAGTGGAATGCTTTCAGTTGTGGGAAAGGAAAAGGATACAATGCTGATGTAACCAATATATTTTGGGTGATGCTGGCTAACACGCTGGAAAGTTACCAATGAACCTAGATGCCTTAGGTTTATGCAGAATAAAGTCAGAAAAATTCTTGTCCGTACGGGGCTATAGGATCCCACCAAATAAAATGTTAATAGGAAAAGGATTTTCAAAAAATTCACATATCTACCCATTCTTCACAAATTTAGATGCTGTTACTGAGCAATCACTATGTGTCAAGCAAAGCACAAGATAACACAAAGATACTTTTCTATGTGGTTAATTCTACTTCCTTTCTCTTACTTACGGAGTAAATCACAATACAAAAACATTTGTTTTTCTATCTGGTTCAATTTCCTTTTTCTAAATGATAGATCATTTCAGAATCATACACTTACCTGATGAAAGTCAAACTCTTCTACTGCTAAATAACTATAGCACTCAACCTAAGGGCTGGTTTAGAATCTGTGGACATTTTATTATTTTCCTGTCCCCCAATGCTATCCTACCGATTCAATCTTAAAAACATGCTATTATGAAAGACATTTATGAAAGACATTTCAGAGGAAAGTGAAACTATCTTAAAGATAATGGTATTGTAAGTATTTCAATTGTAAGATGAAAGAGAACAATTTCCAATGTTCTTTGTGCTTAAAGTCAAACAGAAAGTCTGGCAAACACTGTGTGGTTCATTGTCATGTATGCAAAAGTATCTTCTTGGGATGAGTACTTTATACTTTAGAGTAATGCCCTTCCCCAAATATCCTACTGCAAGCTGGTCTAATAATGAAGGGTATTTCTTTTTTAAATCCTTTGAACAAACAAACTAAACAAACACTTAATGTAAGATAAAGAAGGAAGAGATGCAAGCTGAGAAGAAATACCCACGCTCCATTGTGATGGTTTTACTATTAAGTCAAAAGTCACTGAGGAACAGTGAAAACAAATTCTTAAAATAAGATTAAAGCTTTTTACAAAATAATTGCTTCAGTTCTTAATTCACTGAGTTTACTAAGAGACTATCATACTCCTTTAAAGATCAAGGGTCTATGAATACTTTTCTCCATTAAATTCCGATATATTTTTATTTCCCTGGTGGCCGTTCATCCTTCTCTGGTAAGAGCAATTCGGTTTTTCTGGAGAAACCCTCTTCTATCACAGTCAAGACATGGTTTAGATGGGGCGGGCTCCACCAGGGGCAGAGGGTCGTAAGGCGGAAATTCGGCTAATGCGTTTTCTATTCAACTAACCACAGCCATTGTTTATGTTATCCAAACTGGATCACTGACTTAAATCTAGGACTTTTGTTGGAGGGACCAAGAAAGAAATGCTTCCTTCTGAACAAAAGACAGACGTGTGTTTTCCCCACTACCACTGACCTATAGATACCTGGAATAAGGATGGATATCTGATCCAAAAGGAACCTTTTAGGCAAGCCTGGTTCAAGAGTCTTACACCCAAAGAGGGGGCTCTATACTGAATAGTGACTAACTTAACCAATCACATTCTACCTCACAGAATTTGAAGGTATGAGAGAGAAAGAAAGAACTGAATGAATTGGGCTTTGGGCTTTCATACTTTATTAGTTCTCTTCAATCCTCCACAACTTTTCCCTCCACCACCTACAACTCAAGAACCCACCCTTACTTCATGAACAAAGCAGAACACAAAGATGGAACTCCTTCATCTTCTCATAATCAAGCTTAAACCAACTTGCATTTGCATTCATTTTTCTCTTCTTAGAATGAAAGTGCATTCCTTTCAAAGCAAAGACAAATATGCTATGGATCCCTTCCTTTGCAAAATTGTTTCTTTCCTCTTCAGAAACTATATTCTTTCATTTACCTTTTCCTGTTTCTATGCCATCAGTTCCCCAGAATCTAGAAAACCATGTAGGCCTAGACCACCTTTCAACAAGCAAACACATTCTGTTATTTTCCATCATTAAAAAATCTCCTCCTTTAAAGAATGGTCTTCTTTACACAAGGAAAAAAAAAAAAGGATCTGGAACCCTACCTAAAACCCCACACAAAAGACAAATTCCATATGAATTGCAGATCTAAATATGAAATTGCCGGTTAAACAATAATGCTTTCAGAAGAAAATATGGGGAAACATCTTCATAACTGCAGGGTAAAAAAAGATATCTTAAACTAGACATTAACATTACTTTACTTCATGTCTATAACGTCACTGTCTTTTCCTCCATAACTGTTTCAAATCTCTTTATTTTTCAAAGATATAACACATAGTTAGGCATCCCCACTGCCACAAGTCTTTCCCTCCCTCTCTCTTCCAGAAAATCCACTTTGAAGTTGATTTTTTAAAACTGTGGAATAATCTAGTTATTTATCAGTAGGAGAACAGAAAAATATATGGTGGTTAATCATATCACAGAAAATTATGTAGTAGCTAGAACATACGGTAAAATCTGCATGATCATTGTCTAGAGGAATTTTTTTTTTAAAGATTTTCTTCAATTTATTTGAGAGAGAGAGAGAACAAGCAGGGGGAATGGGAGGCAGAGGGAGAGGGAGAAGCAGGCTCCTGCTGAGCAAGGAGCCTGATGCAGGGCTCAATCCCAGCACCCTGGGATCATGACCTGGGCTGAAGGCAGCCCATTAACTGACCGAGCCTACCCAGGTGCCCTTAGAGGAATTTTTTTTTTTAATTAGTCAAAAATGAGTACAGTTTCATACTTCTTTGTATTTCCCATAGATAAGAGTATCCATATTTTCTAAATCCAAAATTAAGACACTCAAGTAGAAAAATATAGAGCCTAAAATATAATACTTGAAATCATACTTATCCCGGATTTTCTGGAAGGTGTTTAACGTACCCATAAGCAATAGTGTAATCCTGAACATCAGAGTAAGCAAACTCTATCTATCCATCCATCCATCCATCCATCCATCCATCCATCCATCCATCCAGTTATTTTGCTGACTATAATAGCTATCAGCTAGACTCAATTCACCATACTTAGGTGTTTCAGCAGCCTTTTACACTAACTCTAAACAAAAATAAGAAACTTGAAAAAGGTTTTGAGAGTACACTTTCCCATTTCTAATGATTTCGTCCATTTGCAAGAGCCCAATTGGTGTAATATTCCTGACCCTTATCTACCTCAGGGACTTTAGAAAAATCTGGAGAGAAAAAAACTGGATATGCTTACTGTTTTGACCTCTCATCTGGTTCAGAACTCAGGCAAGGAACAGAAATCTTTCCAAACTCAACAAAAGCAAGCTGCTGTTGCTTCTTTTCTTTTCTTTTTTAACTAGGCTCCACGCCCAGTGGAGAGCCAATGTTGGGGCTCAAACTCACAACCCTGAGATCAAGACCTGAGCTGAGATGAGGAGTCAGAGGCTTAACCGACTGAGCCACCCAAGCACCCCCCGCCAATTTCTTTTTTTTTTTTTTTAGATTTTATTTATTTATTTAACAGAGATAGAGACAGCCAGCGAGAGAGGGAACACAAGCAGGGTGAGTGGGAGAGGAAGAAGCAGTCTCCCAGCGGAAGAGCCTGACGTGGGGCTTGATCCCAGAACATCGGGATCACGCCCTGAGCCGAAGGCAGACGCTTAACGACTGAGCCACCCAGGCGCCCCCCCCCCCCGCCAATTTCTTAAAACTTCTTTCAGGGAAGGTGAGAAACATAAACCTTATCCCTTTTAACAAAGTACCACTGATTCTCATGAAAATGGAACTTCCAAAAATGACTGCAAAACTGAAGGATATAAACATTAAAACTACAAAAACAAAATGCTAATCAATGGATTATTCTCTTCTTCGAAGAAATGCAACTTACAGATTTACTGTTATAGAGTTAAATTTCAGGTAACGTTGTTAATGGAAATATTTAACAACAGCTTGAATAATACATGTGCAGAAGCAGACTGAAAAAAAAAAGCCAGAAGGCATAACTATAAGAAGATCTCATGGAAAAAAACTTGGGGTTTATGTACCTTGTGTCATTTAAGCTGTGCAACAATTACACCTACATTTCACAGTAAAGAAACACAGGCTTTGAGAGTTACATTATTTTGGAAAGGCCTTTTGGTATATTTAGAAAATTGTATAAACTTCAGTTTGAATCCTGGCTGTAACGTTTACTAGCTTATAAGCTACTCCAAAGTTTTGAGACTTAGGCCTAACATGTAAACGTAGATAATTATGCCTCCATTGCTGGACTATTATAAATAGGATGACAAAAATACATAAAATATATTCAATATTTGCTAAATAGTAGGTAGTCAATAAAATGTAGTAATCATCATTATTACTAACTTGCCTAGAATCACATAGCTATACCTAGTTCTAAAAACTTTTTTCCTTCCTTTAAATTAAAAATACTTAAGATTATACAGAGTATAAAATTGGAAAGAAAAGTATAGAAAATAGAAAAGTATAAAGAATAAAATAAAAAGATCACTATAATCCTCAACCCTGTAATAATCACTGTAATAATCACAATAAACACACATTGGCATGTTTTTTGTATGTACAGAGCCTTCTTTTAAGTGAAGAACTGGATCACAGTGTATAATAAAATTGGAATTTTTTTTGTAT
This sequence comes from Ursus americanus, assembly GCF_024610735.1. Lineage (NCBI taxonomy): Eukaryota > Metazoa > Chordata > Mammalia > Carnivora > Ursidae > Ursus > Ursus americanus. The sequence goes on from NC_142129.1 coordinate 69,514,523, forward strand.
TTAGATTTTATCATCAGCATTTTTCATTTGATTAAATATCCCTTAAACACATAATTTTAATAATATCAAAATCTGACATTTTAATCCGTTCTCCATTGCTTTACATTAAATTGGTTCTAATGTATCTACTATTATGGGTAAACTTATATGTATCTTTGAACCTATGCTTTTTCCCCCCATGGGATGTCTTAAGCTATGTTGCAAAACTGTTCTCAGCAAAGCCCCAACTACTACACTCTGACATTCAAGTACCAGCTTGCATCTGAAAGAATTCATTTATACTTTACATATTTTTAGTTGATAGTGAATCTTAGCATTAAGTTCTATTACATTCTATTGCCATAGCAATGAAATATAATTAAGGTTAAGGACTTCCTCATGTTTGTTCCCTGTTTTCCAAATCACAGGCACCCCCCGGTCTGAGACTGGAAACTCTCCAGTATCAGAAAACAAGAAACTGAGTCCTATGTATTTGACTTAATGTTTTTAAATTCACTTTATATTCCACATATCTTAATGAAATAATGAAGGACACAGAAATATAACAACCTTTAACACCTAAATGAATTTAACACCTAAAAAAGATATGAAGAATTTAGATTTGAGCCACTTATGCTTTTCTGCATCCTGAAGAAACAGCAACTGAATGAACGTAAGTGGTGCAGTGACTCTTTCAGACTGAAAAGTTATCAGCTGGATTCAAATGATTCCATGATTCAAAATATGACCTAACAATTAGGCACAATACCCGAAATGAAAAATCCAAAGTGTAGGACTTCCATAACAAGTACATGAATTCTTGTTGAGCCAAGAAAAAATGAACAAAAGAGCAAGGAGTGTCTGTGGGACCTACCTGATCCCATAAAGGTAGTTATGAAGCACTGGCTACACAAAAAACACTAAAACCTACAAAACTCTCAGAAATCAAAACAGGACCAAGTACTCTCAGTCCAGGTTTACCAGGGGAAACAGGTACTGACCTTTCTTAAAGAATATGAAAGAGGCTATAGTATAAAGTTATAAATCATGATAGAGAGTCCCGTAAAAGCAACATGCATACCAAAATAGCACTATGACTGTTGGGAAACACCATATTCAATGACAATGAATACTTCATAACTTTACAAAGGATTAAAAAAATGCTTAATTATTTCCCAAGATAATGCATGAACTTAGGAACTACAATTTATGCAAATTGTATGTTGCAATAAAAATCAAACAGTAATTTGAAACTGAACAAGAGAGGCATGGAATGTATCATTTTTAGAAAAGGAACCAGCAGAATAAGTGTTAGAAGTCAAAGACTGGTAGCCTATGCTAGAAGCACATGATTATCGGGAGCATTTTTCAAAGAAAAGGCATACTCCAGTGGGCAGATAAAATCATAAATTCATGTCACAGTTATTTACTGAGCACTATCATTTGCCAGGCATGTAGGGAAATACAACAAAAACAAAATAAACTAAAATCCCTGTCCCCGTGGAGCTTACAATATATTCAGGTAAAGTGTTACAATAACAAAGCCAAGAAAGGGATGGAGTTTTGGGATATCAGGGAATGTGACGTTTGAGTAAAACAGGTAAAGTAGTGAGCCGTGGGATATTTAGGGGAAAGAGCATTCCAGGCAGGGTAAACAGCCAGTGAAAGGAGCATGCCCTATGCATTCAAGGAACAGAAAGGAGGCCAGTGAGGAAGAAAGGAGTAGGATATGAAGTCAAGAGAAGTAATGGGGGCAGATGGACTGTTCAGGGTCTTAAAGGGTCATCGTAAATCACTAGGCTTTTATTCTGGTAAAAAACAAAAACCACTAGAGGGTTTTTGGGAGAGGAATGAAAGACGTGACTTATATTTAACAGGATCACTCTGGATGGCTGTCTGAGAAGAGTAATAGGAGTGGCAGCAAGGCTATAAGCAGGGAGACTATTTAGGAAGTGGTTGCAGTCATCCAAGTAGAAGTTGATGGTAGCTTGGTTCTGGGAGGTGGCAGTGAAGGTGGTGAATACTTGATCAGATTTTGGGTGTACTCTGAAGGTAAGGATGGAATTTACTGATAGCCTGGAAGCAGGAGTGAGGGAGAAGAAAAAAGAATGACTCCACAGTTCTTGGCCTGAGCACCTTGAAGGGCAGAATTACAACTACTGAGAGGGGATGATTGCAGGAGATGAAAGTACAAGTGAGAAGGTGGGGGATCTGCTTAAAATTGAACATGTTACTTTTGAGAGGCCATCAGGATGTCAGGTAGGCAAAAGGATATACAAGTGTGAAGCTGAGGAGAAAGGTCTGAGCTGGAGATACAGTTTGGAAGTTAACAATGTATAGATTCTATGCTTTTGGGGTAACCAATTTAATATTAAGATATAAAGCCAATGACATTTTTTACATGTATTTTCCCAATTTTAAAATGTTGAAATTTTTCTTCAGCCAATCTAATGGAAACTACTATTGATAAATTATTTAGTATATAAATGTTAAAAAGGATACAAAAACATAGAAGTCAGAAACCCAATTAGGGAGAAAGAAGTATACATAAACAACATCAAGGAGTAAAGGGTAGAAAAACGAAGGTGGTGAAAGGAATCATGGAAACTTTTAGGCTACATGAGGGTTTTTTGTTTTTTAAGATTTTATTTATTTGAGAGAGAAACAGAGAGTGCGAATGTGCACATGAGCAGGTGGAGGGGCAGAGGGGGAGAGATAAGCAGACTCCCCACTGAACTGGGAGCCTGATGTGGGGCTGGATCCCAGGACACCTGAGCTAAAGTCAGAGCCTTAACCGACAGAGCCACCCAGGTGTCCCTAGGCTATATGATTTTTAGGTTATACATTGGCACACTGACATCATGGTACATACTCTACTTAAAACTGGTCCTTGACATGTAACTGATGTTACCTAGGCTTAAGGGCACAAAATTCCAAATGAAGAGAGGTCTCTCTCTTTTTTTTTTTTTTTTTAAAGATTTTATTTATTTATTCGACAGAGACAGCCAGCGAGAGAGGGAACACAAGCAGGGGGAGTGGGAGAGGAAGAAGCAGGCTCATAGCGGAGGAGCCTGATGTGGGGCTCGATCCCATAACGCCGGGATCACGCCCTGAGCCGAAGGCAGACGCTTAACCGCTGTGCCACCCAGGCACCCCAAGAGAGGTCTCTTTTAAACCATATTCTAGATAGCAGGTGGATAGTAAGTAGACCTGAGCCCTGTTTTTTCCAACTTTAACCTATCCCGCACATGACTACTAATCTTCCTGTGTCCATGAAACTGTGTTTTTACCTTCTAAGTTAAGGTAAAGAACTCTGGACACAGAAAAATGATTTGAGGAACAATTTTTAAAATTCGTCTAGTGCTTCTATACAACTAGTACTGTTTTAGAAGCCTAAGGGAGAAATAAATTAATTTCACACAATAGATGCCAGCAACATCAGCAGCACTTGGGAAATTATTAGAAATGAAAACTCTCAGGTTCCACCCCAAATTTACTGAATCAGAAAGTCTGGGGGTGGGGCTAGCATTAACAAGCCGTCCCAGTGATTCTGATACATGCTAAACTTTGAGAACCTCTAGCTCAGAACATTAAAGTTCAATTTTCTCAAAGAATATCAGTTGAAAAGGCTACCCAACTATAATCCTTGACTATAACAACCTTATTATTTTGCACTTTTGACTGCCTTATGTATTTGGCATTTAACCCACATTCAAAAGTTGTGAATAGCTAAAAAATCAGAAGTAACACCTCCCTCTGAGTTTCTGGAGAATGTTTTTCTTCATTCTTTGATACCAAGTTCTCAGTGCAATCTCTATCTTTCTTTCCTTTCTTGTCTCCCCTATTCTATAGAAAAGGTAATTTTTTTTTCAATCAGAATATCATATGCTAACTTTTAAAGTAATTTTGTAGATGTCATGTCAAGTCACATTTAGAGGAAGAAAAACCCTCAGGAGATTACAGATGACTCTTAAATAACATGCGGGTTGGGGTGCTGGACCCTACACAGTCAAAAATCCATGTATAACTTTTGACTCCCCCAAAACATAACTGCTAATAGCCTACTGTTGAGTGGAGGCCTTACTGATAACATAAACAGTTGATTAACACACATTTTGTACGTTATATGTATTATATACTGTATTCTTAGGATAAAGCAAGCTAGAGAAAAGAGGATGTTAAGAAAACTGTAATAAAATACATTTACAGGGGGCGCCTGGGTGGCAGAGCGGTTAAGCGTCTGCCTTCGGCTCAGGGCGTGATCCCGGCGTTATGGGATCGAGCCCCACATCAGGCTCCTCTGCTATGAGCCTGCTTCTTCCTCTCCCACTCCCCCTGCTTGTGTTCCCTCTCTCGCTGGCTGTCTCTATCTCTGTCAAATAAGTAAATAAAATCTTAAAAAAAAAAAAAAAGAAAATACATTTACAGTACTATACTGTATTTATTTTAAGAACCCACATATAAATGGACCTGCGCAGTTCAGACCCATGTTGTTCAAGGGTCAACTATATTCATCCAAGTGTATCAATTTACAAGTAAGAAAATTGAGGCCTATAGACATCACATGGCAAGCACACCCTAACAGAGGTGGACAGACACCAAAGAATAACATTATTATCCCCAGCCATCTCTACCTGGCCTGAATCAAAATATCTCATTTAACGAATTTAAATAAAGTAAGGGATTAGAATGATTGAAAGAGATATAGGATAATCTTTATTTTTTCCAACTGCTCTCTGGAAATAAAAATAAATACATCAACAAAAAACATTATTGCTTTATGTATTTACTGGCAGTAGTGATGCCCTTTTCTCATTCTATGCTCTATCTACTAACTGGAAAAAAGGACCTTTAAGATTAGTAAGAATGCTATTCAGCTATCTAGTGACATGCCATGCCATGCTAGAGTCTTGCTCTCCACTGTCCTATCAGTTCAATACTAAATTTCCCCACAACAAGTCTCAAGACTGTTTATAACAACTGTTTCGTTCAGACAATGTGGCAATTTTTCTGACCAACATTTATATCTTCCTGGTTATGCTTCATTCACCACAGAGATTGCCTAAAGAAAGCCAGAGTGTAGCTCTCTTGATGCTTTGTGTTCCAAGCTGAAAACCATTTTAATTGTACTCTAATCTTATTTCATAAGAGTTCTGAGGTACCTTACAAGTAACACAGTGATAATTAAATAAGTTAAGGGGAAATAAGTGCTGTGGAAGGTAGCACAGCCTTCCACATGGAAAAAAATGAGTTTTGGAGCCATGAAACCGGGTTCAAGTTTTAATTCTAGTCCTTACTTTCCCTCATTTTATAGGATAGAAAGCATAATATTAGTATAATGCCTCATATTGTTGATATATTTATATTTAGTTATCTTAAAATATATACTCCTTGAGAACAGGAACTATGTTTATATATCTCTGTATTACTCACATGATATTCACACAGGTGTTCAATAAATTTTTATCTAACTAATATGGAATAGATTTTATAATTTTTTTTAAAGTAAGTTCTATGCCCAACGTGGGACTCAAACTCATGACCCCAAGATCAAGAGTCACATGCTTTACCCATTGAGTCAGCCAAGCACTCCTAAGATGGAATAGATGTTAATGTATTAGATAAACTTCCTACCTAGTACGTGTCCTTGTTTCCAGATCTCACTCCCCAAAGCACGCCCCATCAACTATAACTAGCTTACTTTTATCAAAAGACAAATCTGATCTTGTCCAATTCTATTTTAAAACCCTCCCAAGGCTTCCAGCCCCTGGAATTAAGGAAAAGTCCCTGCCCAAACTAGAACTGATCCTATTCCAGCCTATCTCTTATAACTCAGACCCACTTTTGAATTACTAAAGCTCCTAGAATGGTCTTCCCAAGAAAGGGATAAAGAAAGGGGGGGTAATCAGAAGGGGGAATGAAGCATGAGAGACTATGGACTCTGAGAAACAAACTGAGGGCTTCAGAGGGGAGGGGGGTGGGGGAATGGGATGGGCTGGTGATGGGTACTAAGGAAGGCACGTATTGCATAGTGCACTGGGTGTTAACGAATCATCGAACTTTACATCAAAAAAAGAAAAAAGAAAAAAAAAGAAAAAAAGAATGGTCTTCCCATACACCTAAAAAGCTCCTCCTTAATAGGCTAAGTCCTACAAGTCATTCAAGTCTCAACTTAAAAGCCATTTTCTCCATCAAGTTCCCTGATCATAGCTGCTCAACCCTCACCTAACATAGTTAGATGTCCTGCCTCCCTAAATTGATAATACACTCTATTTCCCACCTAATATTATAATGAAACGTTTAATCTGCTTCTCCAATTATCTGGTAAACTTTCTGAGAACAAGGGTCACATCATATCGAGCTATATATCCACTGTTCACCATAGTTATTGGCACATAAAACACCTTTAATTAATATTATTTACTGAATATAAGGATAAAGTCCTATGCTCTTAAAATCATTAGTTTCCAATTTGAGAATATAATCTGTTTATTTCTTTGTGTGCTTGTAAATAACTTTGGGAAAAAAACCCATACTTGCCTAATGGGGCCTTATTCTGCACATATATTTATGGACACGGAAAGCAAAATCAGTATTATTTTCCAAGAACAGAGAAAATATTTCAAAAGAACTTGCTATTTTGGGGGGACCTGCTTTGTCCTGGCCTCGTTCCCCAGAAATTACAGTCACCAAAGTGGATTTGATCCTCAGTTAAAACAAGTTGAGCAATGAATGAAAAAATAGAAGGAAGTTGCTTCGCAGCCTCGAATGCCACCTGGGACGAAAAGGTGACTGAAAGAAAGACAAATGAGCCTGAATTTCCGACAGCATTGTGGAAGCACCATAACAGCTCTGGATGGCCTATTGCTAATTTCTCATTACTTAAGGAAAATGATACCCTTATTTGTTTATATCACTCTTTTTTGGATTTTGAGAGCAACTGAACATGATTCCTAATTGACAGGAAAAGACAATACAAAGTTAGAAGAAAATTTAGGAAAAAGTTTACATTACCTAAGATAGGAGAGAGATAGTCTCAAGACTGGAACAAGCAGAAGCCACAGAGAAAAGGAAAGACACAAATGATTCTATGAAATACCAAAAAAAAAAAAAAAAAAAAGATATGGCAAATGATGCCATAAACTAAGACCAAAAAAAAAAAAAAAAAAGACTGACAAAACCTATTTGCAAAGAAAGTTAAAGTTTTGCCATTGATATGGCAAAAATAGACAAGGCAAGAAACAACAATTGTTGGAGAGGATGTGGAGAAAGGGGATCCCTCCTACATTGTTGGTGGGAATGCAAGTTGGTACAGCCACTTTGGAAAACAGTGTGGAGGTCCCTTAAAAAGTTAAAACTTGAGCTCCCCTATGATCCAGCCATTGCACTACTGGGTGTTTACCCCAAAGATACAGACGTAGTGAAGAGAAGGGCCATATGCACCCCAATGTTCATAGCAGCAATGTCCACAATAGCTAAATCGTGGAAGGAGCCGAGATGCCCTTCAACAGATGACTGGATTAAGAAGTGTGGTCCGTATATACAACGGAATATTACTCAGCTATCAGAAAGAATGAGTTCTCAACATTTGCTACAACCTGGACGGCACTGGAGGAGATAATGCTAAGTGAAATAAGTCAAGCAGAGAAAGACAAATATCATATGATTTCTCTCATCTATGGAACGTAAGAACTAGGATGATCGGTAGGGGAAGAAAGGGATAAAGAAAGGGGGGGTAATCAGAAGGGGGAATGAAACATGAGAGACTATGGACTTTGAGAAACAAACTGAGGGCCTCAGAGGGGAGGGGGTGAGGGAATGGGATAGACCGGTGATGGGTAGTAAGGAGGGCATGTATTGCATGGTGCACTGGGTGTTAAACGCAACTAATGAATCATCGAACTTTACATCGGAAACCGGGGATGTACTGTATGGTGACTAACATAATATAATAAAAAATCATTAAAAAAAAAAAGGGTTACATTGATAACATATAAAAGAGAACTAAAAAATTGATAAGGAAAAAAATCCAATAGAAAAAAAATGAGTAAAGATATGAATGAGCAATTCATAGAATTGAAAAATCAAAAGAACCAACTAATGTATCAAAAGATGCTCAGCTTCATAAAGTTAATGAAATGCAAAATTCAGCACCAAAAGAAACCTCTTACTCATTTTATTGCCAAAAAAAAAAAAAAATCAGCAATAGTGAGTTTCTGGGGGAAATACTCTCGGATGGCAATAAGAATTATAACATTTCTGAAACATAATCTGGCATTATTTATTAAAATTAAAATGGCATGTACTGTGTACGATACTCATTGCAATACTGTTCGTATTAGAGACAACCCAGATGTCGAAAATGAACACAGATATGGCTTCAGATACTTATTGCTACATCCCAAACTTAATGCCTCAAAACAATTATGTTATTTCTCACAGTTTTATAGGCTGGCTGAGCAGGGTTTTTTTTTGTTGGTTTCACCTCTGGTTCCTCTGTGGGTACATTCAGCTAAAGAGTCAGCTGGGCTAGCAGATCCAGAAGAGTCCACTTTCATGTCTGTTGGTAGATGCTCTCCACTGGGGAGTCTTGGTTCACTTCTGAGAGACCTCTCATCCTCCTATAAGCTAGATCAGCTTCCTTATATGGGATTTGCAGGAAATCATCCCTTGAAGGTCTCTTAAGGACTAACCTCCAGATCTCACACATGGCTTATACCATATTCATTGGTCAAAGCAAATCACAGGGTCAACCAAGACTCAAGAGATGGAGAAATAGATTATCCCAAAAGAGAGAAGCAGCAAAGCCACATTGCAAAGGGGAATGGATACCAAGAAGGAAGGAATTTATGGTTGTTAATCATTCACCACAGGTAGGTAGGAGTGAGTGTGTCTGGATGTACACACACACACACACACACACACAGGAATACTATACAGTCATTGAAAAACAAAGTGTAGAACATTTAATATAGTATGTTATCATTTTTATGTGGGGAAATTATGTACACATTTCATCATATATATGTATGTTTATAAATCCTGGAAATACACTTAAAAATTAACTAATGAAATACTGAGCTATGTAAAGTAGTCTGCACGCTGGCTGCGGATAAAGGGCACTGAGGGCATGTTAGGAAGGCCAGCAGAGTTGTGAGCCAACCAGCCGGAGGTGAGGATAAATGGGTTTTGTGTGGAGATGGGCAGTGGCACAGAGTTGTAGGCACAGTCAGGGGTTGTAGATTCACAAAAAGGCACAGGCCAGCAGGCCCAGAAGTCAGTGACACAGGGTGATAAAAAATGGTCTACATGGCAGGGAGAATGGTAACATGCTAAGGAAGTGAGTCAAACAACTGGGCAAATGATAATTACACTGAGACTAATGTGAAACCAAGTTTCCTACTTCCACACATTTATAAATGTGGAAAGGAAGAAGGCTAGAAATAACCCTGGAGTATTAGACTGGAATTGAAAGTACAGGGACAAACTTATGGTTTAATAATATATACACCCAGGTACAGAAATAATTATGGATAATATATATGTGTGTATTACATATACCTGTATATACGAACCATACTCAGAGTCATACATTTCCTAGTTCCTATAAGTAATGATACCCCAGTAGCAATGAGCACACTAAGCCCCTAAATCTTTGTTTTTAAATACCACCTTTTACAAAAACAAACAACAATAACAAAGACCAAACAGGATTCCTTGGAGAAATGGCTGATTCCAGGGCTAGACCAGGCAAAGTACCGAATGAACAAGGAACAGCATGTTCTGCCAGAAATGCACAATGAATGAGATGGGAGCATGATAAATAGGCATAGGAGCCACCCTGAAGGGGCTCCCACAGGCTAAATCAGGAACAATTTAAACAGCAAAATAAGTAATAGTAACAAATCACAACAAATTAAATAAAATAGAAATCCATGAGTCCTTACTGATCTAATAAACAATTAAGTGGGGGAGAAAGGAAAGCTCCACTTCACAATAAAATCCCAACTAATACAAGTAGAAGAAATAAGAGAGTGATATCATTTGGCAATCATCATAGAAGTGGTTAATTAAGGTAAGAGTCTTCACTGATAGCCACATTAAGGCTAGTGACTAGAGACTCCTGATGAGAAACAAGATGCTGGCGTAATTTTGAAATACCTCTCCACAAATACTGATCAAATACAAAAGGATACCAAAATTATAGACATTTTTTAATTAATTAATTTGACAGAGAGCAAGCCAGTGAGAGCACACAAGCGGGGGGATGGGGGGTTGGCGGGCAGTAGAGAGCGAGGAAGAAGCAGGCTCTCAGCTAAGCAGGCAGCCTGACCCAGGGCTTGATCCTGGACCCTGGGATCACGACCTGAGCAGAAGGCAGACGCTTAACCCACTGAGCCACAAAGGTGCCCCTGATCGACGTTTTAATCATCAGCAGTGGCAAGGCTGACATCATATGCCTCTGGATACAAAGTGCTAAGAAGAGCACAGACCCATTTCTGTGGTATTCCTGCCAGGAATGCATGAACTGACTGGAGTCACGAGGAAATATTACATGAACCTAGGTTGAGGGTCATCCTACAGAATGTTGGGCCTTGTACTTTCCAAAACTGTCATGGACACAAAAGAGGGAAAAATGAGGCTGAAGAAGTGTGAAGAAACATGACGACTAAACACAACATGTATTCCTGGATAGAATCCTGGACCAGAAAATAAAGAGATATTGTTCCAACTGTCGATGAAATATGAACAGGTTCTTGGACTAGGCAACAGTGTTGTACCAATGCTTATTTTCTGATTTAGAGGGTTATATGTTGGTTATATGAGAGGGCCTTGCTTTTGATAAAATAGACACTCGAGTTTACAGGTGATGATACACCATGTCTGCTGCTTACTTCAAAAGGTTCAGAAAAAGACTATAATAATGGGTATGTATGCATGTATTTTTACACACATATACTCATATGTATGTAATGTATGTATGGAAACAGAGAGAAAGGCAATAGAAGAAATGCAGTAAAATATTAACAATGGTGAAATCTGAGGGAAGGGGATATTGGCGTTCTTTACCCTGTTCTGGTATCTTTCTTTAAGTCAGAGAAAGTCATCTTTTCTGTAAATCATCTTTTCTGCCCGAGGTTAGGAAATAGAACAAAAACCCTGGCTTAAAATGTTTATTTACAAACATTCCTTTACAATACTTTGAGGGGATAGATTAAGAAGGAAGACAATGTTTTTATGCTTATTTGGAGAAGAGCATCTCAATGTTTTTAAATGAAGTTCCCTTCTCTTCATGCATTTTCAATAGGCATTTTACAGTTCAATCAAGAAAGGAATCTTGACTTACTCATCTTTACGGTCCTAGCACTTAACACATTTATAATTTAGTTATTGTTATATACTTGAACAGGAACTCCCAATATTGTTCCAATCAGAAAATAGTGACCTGAGTATCAAGAATTCTGCTACATGGAAAGGAAAAAACTGTCTGTGTCAAGTTAAAATATGTCTGACTGGGGACAGGAAAACATCAAGGATTACTTTTCTTAGGAACTTGAAGGAGGAATATTATCTGTTCGATAGTTCTAAAAACAGAGAGTGTGTAACCAGTGGCAAAGGCCTTAACCTCAAGAATGGCAAACTGTTGAGATTTTATGTTAAAAACAAAACAAACAACAAAAACAGAATAACATGTTTAGAATACAAATGAGGTTTTTGGAGAAAATAGTTGACAGTGGAAGATCATCTTTTTAAAAAATGTGAAGAGGGTCTGAAAAATGATTAGACTGAACTATATCAAATTGCTGGTAAAGCATATATTCTAATAGATGAGCAAGATCATTTTTAAATCTGAAGGAATACATTTTCATTGCAGAAACCAAAACTCTCCAGACATTAGATGGTTGTCAAAATTAAACTCAAAAAGCTGAATAGATTTCATATAGCTTAACACCCTATCTTTCCTGGAGAATACACACATTTTTAAATATATTTTATAAGTTGTTGGTCCCATTGCTGAGCTAGAAAAAAAAAGTTACATATGCCTGAAGATCTATATTACAGTTAACCATAATGACTTCAGAACTGTCTTTTCTAAAGTTTCAACAACTATTGAATATTACATTGATAGTATATAATGCATGCACTTTAGAAAATAAATGATATTAATACCTTAGGAAATGAAAATCTATTCAAAGCATTATTAGAGAATTAAAAATTGCTATAACTATATTACAACTTCTTTTTTATGGAGGAATCTTAAGGTTGAATCTTCTCTAGCATATTATATGAGTAAAATAACATTCAGCATTACTTTAAATCAGAATCTGTATGGTTTTTAAACAGAGATAAAATATTTTTTAGGACTGTTGTAAGAACTGAATGAAATTATGTATATAAAGCATTTAGCACGGCGGCTAGTACAAGTGAAGCACTCGTAAATGGCATTTAATGTATTTATTCTTATAGAAAGGATATGAAACCCCCGAATACGATAAAGTGACTTCAAAACCTATTAGAGATGTCCGTAAAGGCAGATGGATAGAATCACAGTTAAACATCTAGACTGGCAAATTCAATGAGGAAAGCAACTGTAATTTATTTATACTTGTAATCCCAGAATCTAACATAGTGCCTGGCATACACAGTAGGCATTCAATAAAAGTTTACCGAAATTAAGTGAGTATGAAAGTATGTTATCTCAAAGCAAAAAAAAAAGGTAGTCTGAGATTGTCTGAAAAATAAACGTAAAGTCCAAAAATTATTATTCCCTAAGCAAGTCACTTTGAGAAAGGAAATAAAATACATCAGCATTTTTAAAACCACACACAGAAACTCTTCTCAGACTGGTCTTTTAAATAATGATTGAGCCACTTTCAAATCTGTTTTGGCAAATGTGTCACATATAAGTCTAATATTACAGAAAAGTATTTTAAAACTTCATCTAAATAAATGTGTTCATCCTCAGAGTAAAATTTCATCTAAATAAATGTTGTGTTCATCTTCAAAGCGGAAGAAAGCACCCAAAGCACTGAGGAATCTTTTCTAACTTCCATTCAAAGAGACTCAGATGAGCTTAATTCAAGTTCTTCCATCTATTTATATATGAAAATTGGCTTGAACTTTCACTTACAAGTACATTGTAAATACACAGATTTCACTTTCACAAGTTCAACTGCACACTCCAGAAAAGAAAGAGGAAAGAAAGAAAATCAGCTCTCTCAAAAGTGGGCAGTGCTATAGGAGTACAAAAGAGTAACTAAAAAAACTTTTGTCTCAGCAGCCACCTGTTAGAACTCATCCTTATGGCATAATCTGCATGGTTTTGGAACATTTTCATATTGAAAATTCAAAATTCCCAGTGCAGTTGGCAAGGGAAAAAGTGTAATATGAAAATACAGTGCTATTTTCCCCACACTACTTCTAAAGACAACAGGGATCAATAGACTTCAACAACAACAACAACAACAACAACAACAACAAAAGACTCTACCAAGTTATGGCCAATTACCTCACTCACATTTGGAAACTCATCAATTTTCTGAAAAGCAAAACCACACCTGTAATAATACACTCAACTCTGTACAGCACTTGGCTTCTGAAACAAGCCAATAAAGTATACTTCCAGACAGACAGTTGGAGCTACACCTCCTGAGCCTACTTCAAACTAAAATCTGTGAACAATAAAGTTACAAATCAAGTAACAGCTCCAAATCAAGTGCTAAAAGGTTTTGAAAACAACCATAAAAATCATTAAACACATCTACCTTTCTTAACACAATGACTATGTTTTCAGAAAAAAAATAAACCAAGGCTACCAGTTTACATCACAGAACAGTTTACAGAATAGTAGCAAAGAACTGCAATATGCAGACCAAAATTATTCTTAAATTATTATTTACTTCCTATAGTGCCCTGGAAAGTGTCATCAGCATGAAGGCATATTAAGAGCTATTGTTCAGTCACTGACAGCATTAGAATTATTTTTTAATCTAATTTCTGGAAAGTTCTGTAGTGGCAGTTTAAATAGCAAACTAAATTCAAAAAGAAAAAATGCCTAGCCTGAAATCTGGAAATACACATTGAAGACATTCACAGTTAATTTCTTTTTTTAAACTAAGAAGCAGTAAGGTCATAGGCACAAGTGTGTAACATCTGTAGGTGGCTGATCTAAATCAGTAAAAAACGTCTCTCTGAAATTAATGACAATATCTTACCAAATACAATCTGACATGATCTTTAAAAATCACTTTAGAGTTTTTAAACCACTAACAATTCAAAACCTTCCAATACAAAATTTTCCACATCATACACACACACATTCGTAAACTAAGAACTAAATGTAAATCCAAAACACTAAAAATCTAAAGACAGAAAAACAACGGAACTATTAGGCCTTTGTTTTTACATTCATTTCTTAGCTACTAGCAAATCTATTCTGGAATGGGTCTTCATTCCAATACAAGATTATTTAATATGCCAATTCCGTATGAATAGCTTGTGAGACTAATTCTTAAAACCTCTTCAGGAGACGCTTAATTACAGCTCTAGTTCCAATTTCCTGCAACTCAAACAGCAATGTACATTAAAGAGCTTATACACAGTTAAGAAGGAATTGGAATGAAGGTCCAGGGAGCGACCCATTCTTTTGTTTTGGTGGCAGACGCTGCAAAAATAAAGGTCCATCAGAGCTATCTGCACCTATCCCCACCCATTACAACGATGCAGAGCACTTTCATCCATCCGTTCAAGACCCTCTAGCCCACGAGATCCGCCGAACCCGTGGCTTTCCACGTCTCAAAAAATGGGCGGAGGAGGTTGCGAGGTCTGGGATATAGACAGAAAGAGAGGGAGGACACATCTTTGAGGACAGAGGGACAAGGAGATGCATCTGGTTGGGGAGGATGGGACGCGCCACTGAGACCTGCAAATTCGCTGGGAGAAAAGCCCCACAGGACCGACAGAGGGTGTTGCCTGTTCAAGGATAGGGATAGAGAGGGGTACAATTCTCCACAAGAGGAAGGAGACACACTAGTGGGAGACCCGTGAGGGCGTGAACTAGGCAGCGCTGAACTCGGAGCCCAAAAAAGGGTTGAGATAGCCTCATACACACTCGTACGGTGAAGATGAGACTTACGGTTACTTCCCAGGCTGAGGGTAAGGGTCGGGTGGACCCCGCAGCTATGCAGTTCTGCCACCGCCGTGGCCGCCTCTGCCTCTCGCGCTGAGCAGGTGACCTCAGGTACCCTCCCCGCCCCACCCACCCAGGCGGGCGCCCCCTCCTCGCCCGCCCGGGTGCGCCGGCTGGGCAGAGGCTGCTGGGGTTGAGGGTGCGCACTAGAGGCCCACGAGGAACACTTGCGTGAGACGGAGGCGCCCGCGACGAGGTTCAGACTGGGCGGGCGCCCCCCATCCCTCTCTGGCCGCCGCGCCGCCTCACTCAAGGGAGGGGAAGAGGGGGCGGTGGCTTTTGCCTCCGCCTCGCGGTCAAGTCCGGCTCATGCTCAAGCCTTGCGCGCGCGCACGCAGCCCGGGCCGTCCTCCTCCCCTCCCCCGCCGCCGGCTCAGCCGCTGGCGTGCTGGCCGGTGCTACCCCTGTCCTCGAGCCGCCGCCACCAACCCCTGACAGCCCAGCCCGCAGCCCCAGCGGGAAGCAGCAGGAACGGCAGCAGCTCGTCCGTCGACCCGGAAGCTCTTCCGCCGCCAACCGCGACGCTGCAAAGGGTGTAAACCCGGAAGTGATTTCCTCGCCCCGGTAGCGGCGGGATGGAAAGCAAAGGCCTTGGAAGACCTGGAGACCCCGAATTTTGGGAGAGGGTGATATCGTGCTGAGGAGCGAGGAGAGGGTAGGACGATAAAGAACTAGTCGGCAAGAGTTTCTCTGAGTCCAGAGACCGGGCTCTTGAGGCGCGTTTTGAGAAGCGCGGCCGAACACGTCTGGCGGCTTCTGGTGGCCACCAAGGGTTTTCCTGTTACAGGAAGTTAGGCCTGGCTGCTGGGAAACAGAAGGGAAGGAGGAATGAGAAAGCGGTGACGGCACCCCGCCCCGCAGGTGACTGTCCCACCCCGTGAGTTGAATGTAGCGGCCCCGAAGGTGCTCCGCCGCCCTCACGGGTGAGACGAGGAGGAGCGAGAACCAGACTCCAGCGAGAGAAAACAGAGGTGGGAGGCTGAAGTATCTCCACATCTAGTTTCTCCAGGCAAGGAATTTATTTCTTACAAGTAGTAACAAAGAAGCCAAAGCAACTCTTGGGGTGGCAGCTCTTTGAGCAAAGAGGCATGCACGTCTTTTCCTGGTAGTGGACGTTGATGGGTGGTGACAGAGGAAAAACTTAGGCAGATTATTTATTTTTGTCATTTCAGGGAAAGCTATTCACAACTTGTCATTCCAGCTCAACTCGCCTCTACACTTCTTTCCATCTTTTGAGGCTTTTGGCTTTCTTTGCTTTTTATTGGTGGTGTTTTTTATCTTCAAAAGAAATCTTTGATGTAGCTGGCCTCGGAATCTCACTCCCATTCCCTTCTCACTCTCTTGGAGAGCTTGTGTGCTTTCAGTTTGTTTGCAAATGCGTCTTTATCTCTGCATCTACAGTCTCTTAACTGCTTTGATGGCCTCATCTTATTTGGGGGAAATGCCAAAAATACAAGTATGTTTTTTTTAACAATATAAAAACAATTCGCTCCATGATCTTTGCCTCTTAACCCCATGCTACTGTATTAGTTGGTTCCCTTAGAATTGGGTTGCAGAACTACAGCAGCAGCTGATACAGAGCATATTCAGATACCCTAAGTATGAAATCATGATCCTCCAGATAACCTTAAATAACCTGGGTGTTCACTGTGGGATTTCATTTGGTTCCCAATGCCAGTTATTACTTAGTTCCTTCTCTATTAGCCGAATTCAGTGTAATTGCCTTCAAAAACAATTTGAAGATTATTAAATATCTTAAATTACAGAACAGAATGTCACTTAACAGAAAGAAAGTCTTTGAAAATTATCAGTGACACTTGTTGACCCTGGTGAGTGATGATTAATAGAATTGGAGGGGACAAGGAGAAAGCAAGCTGACTTAAAAGTAGCACGGATGGCTCTCTCCTATTCTACTTTATTAATATGTCCTCCTCTCTTTGTAGCAAAAGGATGATATTTTTATGGTCAGCAAATCCCTGTAGAGGAATTCTTACTGACATTTAGTCTCCATTTCTTCTTCTTAATGTTATAATGTTTTACAATAGTGAATTGTTCTAGGAGAATGTGGAAGGATCAAGTAACTTAGCTATTTCACCTCAGCTTTTTTTTTCTTCTATAAAATATGGATGATAATATCTACCTTCATTAGGTTTAAGGGGAATAAAATGAATTAATATATATAAAGCACTTAGCATAGTGTATAGCACATAATAAGCGCTGTAGGTGTTAGCTATTCACATTATTTTAAAAACATTAAATGTTATATTCAGAAAACAAAAGCAATAAAAACTTAAGGACAACTTGATAAAATCACTTTGGCTGGAGGGAATAAAATATGCTTTATCAATGATTTTCAACTATGTGGACAGAAAGGTTTTGTGGGTTTGGCTTGGTTTGGTTATTTAAAGTTGACATGGGTTTAAAAGATTGAGAACCATTGCTTAAGGGTGGAAGAAGGTGGGTCATTTTCTGTCTCACGAACATTTTACAGAGACCTAAGATAATGTCCTATTTCTTTGTTTTTATTTATGAAAATACACTTTCTGATCATTGCTGGTAATTTCTATTGGCATGTACTTTGCAAACTGGTAAATCCTCTTGTCAGCTTTGACTTCTGCTTGTTAAATTTACAATACCCATATTCACATACTGAATCTTCTCTTTTTTTCTGGTGTAAAAGGCTTTAGTTTGTTCGTCAGTACTCAATATAGCAAATGATTTTATTGAAGATACAATTTATGTTTTGTTAAACAGGACTGTCTGGTATAGCAAAGAAATGTTAACAAGCCTGCCCCATGGGGACTAAATGACATTTGCACTCCTCCTCTTTCCCAGTCATAGTGATAACCAGAAATGTCCCTACATAGTTTCAAATGATCCCAGGTAGGGTACCCCAATTGAGAACCACTTCTGCATATTTTAAGGCCTCATTGCTTGGAACATTATCATGTATACCTAAGCATTTTTCAGAACAGAATGAGCCATAACAAAATGTCACCTATTTCCTACACTTAGTCATTTGAAACTTTATCTAAAATTCAGTCTAAACATATTGCTAACTTTAGTACTACCTTTCTCTATTATTTTTAGCTTGTTATTCTTTTCTAGTCCCTCTGCATGTGTTTCTGCTTTAGCAGTTTTGCCTTGATATATTAGTAACTTTTATTCTTCTCCTAACTTAAGCCTTTGTTTTCTTCTTTCATGTTACATGGAATATGTATATTTCAAATATTCAAGTAGGAATATTTCTTGAAAATCAATTGTTAGAATCTTTCAGGGATATGTTTACATTAAATGGTATAAAAGCAAAATACCATAATCCTCACGATTATGCCTTTTTCTATTAATCATATTTGTTTATCTTTTAAAAGCTGAGTGTACTGTGGAGTACTAAATATTCCAGAGAAATGATGAGTTAAAATTAATAAAGCATTTTCCCAGATTATTTTTTAAATATAAGTTGATAGCACAGGAATTGATTGCTTTAAATTGTGTTTAGAAAACTAAGGATTACTTGATTTCTCTTTTAGGTGCTTAATAGAAAAAAAGGTTTGTTTAATTGTGCTACATTTGTTATACGGTGTATTCACAATACAGTGTCTTTTTTTTAAACAAGGAAGGTAGTGCTTGAAATACAAATGCTTGTTGGAAATTCCTCAATGGATACTTAAAATTAGTTTGGGGGGAAAAGTGTGTGTGTGTGTGTGTGTGTGTGTGTGTAAAATATATATTAGGGAGAAAATGTTGGAATTATCTAGGGAATTGATAATGGAAATGGGAAATATTCGTAAGTCAACATCAGAAAGATTTTATCCACCGACCACATGTTTTTGACTCTGTGATAGGTGTCTCCAAGGAAAGTTATAAGGTATACTTTAGCTTATCCAAATGTCAAATATCAAAGTTCTTTCTAAAGATTTTGGAAAGAATGTCAATGGCAGCTGCCTATTTCCCGCTTCCAGACTATTAACAATATGACATTTACTTGTGTTATTTATGGAAAATAAGTGTGTAGTATTCCAAATCACTATTTCAGGTCATTATTTGCTTAGTATTTGGAAGACATTTTATAATCATATCACTTTTTTTTTAGGTCCAAAAGGCAGATTCTTATGCTGTTAACATACAAAAGTATGTATCTCCAATAAAGTTTTTTTACCTTTCACAGAAAAGGAAAAAAGGACCAAGAGGAAATCTGAAAATTATAAAGCTAAGGTTTTGAATAGTTCAGGATTAAAATACAGTCATCTCTGGCTTGCCTTTTAGGTAGTACATATATTCCAAGATAGAAAAACAAACATGTTATTTTAAAAATTGTTTTTTGAAGTGATTATGTTGATTATATGTCTTTTAATATTTCAAGGGATTTCTGTGTTTGTTTGGTAAAGCAATGGGAAATTCAGAAAACATAGAAGATGCGTATGTTGCTGTTATTCGTCCAAAGAATACTGCCAGTCTCAATTCTCGGGAATACAGAGCTAAGTCATACGAAGTGAGAACAACTTACTAACATTTGATTTGCTACCATTGAATGCCATTTTCATTTACATAAAGTCTTATCATATCTTCTAAATTCTTGTTGACAACCTAGATCTTGAAAAGGTAGAATTGATGCTCCTAGATCTCTGCCCATCACTGTCTTTTTGTCTGTTGCATGCCTTTTGACCATTTTTCTATTGATTGATAGGTATAAATTATTAGATATTAAAAGTAGTCCTTTGAGTCTTCCTTACAACGTATAGATTTAGTTTTAGTACAATTTATGAAATGGCTCTCAAAAATTAAAGAAAATTTGCAGAAGTCCGCTCATTCCAAATTCCAATGTAAATATTGTTCTTGGTTATTTCCCTAAAGAACTCTTTTTAACAGTTCATTTTAAAATATCTTTGTACCTTTAATTAAAGTTTTAAGCAATTAAGTTACTTCTCTGTAGTCCTCAATTTTATTAAATATATTAGTAAACATGATTGAAGCCAAAACCCCCCCAAAAAAACCCTAAAACAGAATTATCTTTTCTATGCAACAGATTCCAAGCATCATAGAATACTTCTAACCTAACTCCAACTAATTTCTCTAACACTTTGCTCAAATTGCTTTTTTAAGGTTAGTTATCTGAAACCTATTAAAGGATATTGCAGAGGCTCTCAGGAGGCTGCTGCTTCAGCAGTGCTCTGGTTTACTAGTTCTCAATCCTGGCTGCACCATTTAATCATCATTAAAACTTCCAGTACTGGGGCCACACTTCCCAGACATTCTGATTTAACAGGTCTAAGATGAAGCTAGACATTGCTGTTGTTCTAAAAGCTTCCCAGGATATTCTAATATGAGGCTGGAGTTAAGAAAGACTTCTGGCTTATTATATTCTAGGGCAAGTAAACTTTATTTTAAACCTTCTTTCTTTAAATTTTTCTCATCTAAGATTTTGTTGCATGAAGTTCCTATCGAAGGACAGAAAAAAAAGAGAAAGAAAGTTTTGTTGGAAACTAAACTTCAAGGCAACAGTGAAGTAACACAAGGCATATTGGATTATGTAGTAGAAACCACCAAACCAATTTCTCCTGCAAACCAGGGTATTAGAGGTAGGAAACCTTTTTTTTTTTTTTAAATAGAGTTTGCTTTAAGTGCTTGTAGAGAAAGATATTTTTAAAAATATATTAAGATCAGTTTCTTTTGGGTTGCGTGGCTACCTCAGTCGTTAGAGTGTGCGACTTTTAATCATGGAGTTGTGAATTCAAGTCCCATGTTGGGTTTAACATTACTTAAGAATAAAATCTTTAAAAAAAAGAAAGGGGGGTTCAACTTCTTTTTATGTTCCCTTCCATTTAAAAAAAAAAAAACCTGAGGGGTGCCTGGGTGGCTAAGTCGGTTAAGTATCCACCTCTTGGTTTTGGCTCAGGTCATGATCTTGGGGTTGTGAGATCCAACTGCCTCCTGCTCCACACTTAGCAAGGAGTCTACTTGAGATTCTCTGCCTCTCCCTCCCCCCCCACACCCCACTTTCACGGGCATGCACTCTCTCTCTCTCACTCTCAAATAAATAAGTAAAATCTTCAAAAGAAAAAAACTTGAAAAAGACTCAGAAAACTTCTTTTAAGGTGTAGCAAAGCCCTTCAAGAAATAACTTGACTACGGGGGGCCTCGGTGGCTCAGTCAGTTAAGTGTCTGCCTTTGGCTCAGGTCATGATCTGGGGTCCTGGGATCCGGTCCCACATTGGGCTCCCTACTCAGCAGGGAGCCTCCTTGTCCCTCGTCCTCTGCCTGCACCCCCTACCCCAGCTCGTTCTCTCTCTCTCTCAAATAAAATCTTAAAAAAAAAAAAAAGGGGGCGCCTGGGTGGCACAGCGGTTAAGCGTCTTCCTTTGGCTCAGGGCGTGATCCCGGCGTTATGGGATCGAGCCCCACATCAGGCTCCTCTGCTGTGAGCCTGCTTCTTCCTCTCCCACTTCCCCTGCTTGTGTTCTCTCTCTCGCTGGCTGTCTCTATCTCTGTCAAATAAATAAATAAAATCTTAAAAAAAAAAAAAAAAGAAAAAGAAAGAACTTGACTGTAATGTTTTTTTAAGATGAAAAATAGTTAAAAAAATTGCAGTGTTAATGATTTGTTCAGTAGAGATAGGAAACCAAAGAATGGCTTGAAAACAAAGAGAAAATATAAATCGCTTTTGCTAGAGGTATAGTTCTCTAGTTAAGTATCTTTGAACTACTATTTTTATTTCTCTACTTCAGGACAGGGGAAACTAAAAACCTTGCTCCGTAACTAAGTGAAAGTTAAGATTCATGGATTAAAATCCTATAAGTTGCAAGGTAGCAGAGGTTTCTTCCTGTTTAGTCACAGGAAGAAGACCCTTTTCAAAGAGCCAAACTGAATTACTGAAGCATTAACCTTGAAAGGTTGAGGCCGCATTTAAAATATTAGGTAATATATAGCCTAGGAAACTGTTTAAAAATTAATGATAATTTTCTCAGGCTGTAGCCTCATAAGAAGTGGGTAGCAGTTAAAAGTTAGAGAAATTATAAACTATATCCAAGATTCAGGCATTATTATTAAGAAGCTAAAGCTAATTTCAGTCACATAGCTATTGAAAACAGTTGTTCATAAGGTAAGACATACCTCTCTATGCCTACTTTTTGGGTTTTTAAAACTTATTGTTTTTTTTTGTTGTTAATCTTTCTACAGATTGTCTAATTCATCTGTTTTAGTAAAAAGTCTTTGTTGCAGAGATAGGGCTGAATCCTGTGATTCGAGTTATTATTTTGGGTATTTGTTACGTAGAGATAGCTAAACTGTTAGCCTCTGATTCATAATTTTTGGAGGTATCATTCACCATTTTTTACCTTTCCAATAGGTAACCCTCCCCAATAGGGCCCGAATGGTTGGAGCTCTAGCATTATAACTCAAGATTAAAATAAGTTACTGCATAAATTTACAGATCTTTGGTATAAATTCCGAGTCCCACAAAGAGAATCTCCTTTTCCTAATTATCAGATTGACTTTTTAATAAAATGATCTATAGCTAAAAAGGGGACTATCTTTATGGGTGATCCAGGCATGTAAATGGCTCTTTTTGGATGCCACAAATTTGTCGGTCTTTTCTACCTCAGTCTGGGCCTTCTCTGATAAATTTTCATCTAGACTTGTTTTACTATTGCTAAATTGTTATAGTAGTCAGCATATATCCTGAGATCAAATTCCTGAGACATATATCCAAATCACATATTTGAGCTAAGACAGACCAGTCATAATTTGCTATGAATTAGCCAAACTCTGTCACTTGGTCCATTCACCCAGAAGGGGGATGGCAGTGGTGTCAGTGTTAATAAAAATGTCCTCTGGCCCAGAGAAAGGGGTAGTACTCTTAGAAGATTTTCTGGCAGCTTTTAATAAAAGAAATTAACCAAACTAATTATATTAATAAGCTATACCAGATCCTGACTATCCTATTTCTTGGGTTTTCCTAAGTATGAAATATTTCATAGAGTAATAGGATTCCTTATATAAGCATCACATGAAAATCACAAATGACTTTATAATAGCAGTGGTTATACCTTACCTTTTTGTGCAGTGGCATTGTATCGTTTGTAAAGCGCCACCACACTTACCTATTAATGAAATTCTGAAATTGGTCCTGTGAGTTGGTATATGGTCATTTTCACATCTGTAAGTGGAAATGCACATATAGGTTGTTATCAGCTAAAATCATATTTCCATTAGTAGAGGAGTTAGGACAAGAACCCTCATTTCCCAGCTTGTAGTCAGTGCTTTTATTTTCCCCCCCACAAAAGATCTCATTACATCTATAATTTACAAAGTAGGCAGTTAAACAGTGGGTCAGAACTGGGTTTAGGGATGCAGCAAGGCAGAAAACATTAAGTGGGACAAAGCCTCGGGTTAGACAAAAGAAATTGCCTCTGAAATGAGATGTTATTCTGTATCTAACACTTATATTTTCTACAAATGTCCAATTTGTAAAATAATTGTTTGGGGGCTGTAATAATAATGGCCTTGATAATCACAAATATTGACTATTATTTTGTACATAAGTGAAGCTGCTTGAACTCTTATATTATCTACCTGTCCATAGAAGGCATCCAGCCAGGCATTCCTACTTGGGTCAGGAACAAGGTTCTATATCTTGGAGTGGGAAGATTGGAAGGGTTGACGAAAATCGTGGCAAAAGTGTCTAGATGAGAGGTTTTCAAGTGCATGACTTGATGGTTTTTATTTATAGCCCCCTTGCGGCCAAATCAGGAAAAACAGACTAAGAGTGGAGGTTACAATTCAGAACAGTAGTTCGTAGCCCAATCAGATTTTAACAAAAACTGAAATTGAAGGGGTACCGAGGTGGCCCAGTTGGTTAAGCATCTGCCTTTGGCTCAGGTCATGGTCCCAAAGTTCTGGGATTGAGCCCCCTGTCAGTCTCCCTGCTCAGTGGGGAGCCAACTTCTCCCTCTCCCTTTGCCCCACCCCCCTGCTTGGATGGGCTTGGATGCTCTCTCTCTCATGCTCTCTCAAATAAATAAAATCTTAAAAAAAAAAAAAACTGAAATTGAGGGTAGAAGTTGAATGTTAAATGAAGAGCTACTAAACTTTAAGACTTTGCAACATATGGGGCACCTGGGTGGCTCAGTCGGCTGAGCATCCAGTTCTTGATTTTGGCTTAGGTCATGATCTCAGGGTTGTGGGATCCAGCCCCAAATCAGGCTCCCTGCTCAGCGGGGAGTCTGCTTCTCCCTCTTCCTCTGCCCCTCCCCCCTTGTGCTCGAGTGCTCTCACTCTCTGTCTCAAATAAATAAATAAAATCTTTGAAAGAAAGAGAGAAAGAAAGAAAAAAGAAAGCAAGCAAGTGAGCAAGCTTCTCTTCTAGTGAGTCAAGACCAGGATCATAAATCTACTGGTTCATTGTCTACAGAATGATTTGCATTAATCTCAGAATGAACAGTTTTTATTAGGGCATATAATAAAATTGGTTGTTTATATATTTTAACTCCTCTTAATGCTGCCTTTTAAAAATTTTTCTAGTTCTCCAAAAAAAAGGGGGGGGGCAAACCAAAAAACACTCTTAACAATAGAGAACAAACCAATGGTTACAAGGGGAGGTGGGGGGTGGGATGGGCGAAATAGGTGAAGGGGTTAAGAGTGTACTTATCTTGATGAGCACTGAGTAATATATGGAACTGCTGAATTGCTATATTGTACACCTGAAACTAATAACAACATTGTATGTTAACTGCACTGGGATTAAAATAATTTTTTTTCTAATTCTCAAGGTAATTTATAAAATTTAAAAGCTCATTCATTATTTTTATCTTTACTGATTTTTAAAAATGGTTAGGAAAGCGAGTGGTACTAATGAAGAAATTTCCTCTGGATGGGGAGAAGATGGGAAGAGAAGCAGCATTATTTATTGTTCCATCAGTTGTCAAAGGTAAAGAGTCTAAGTTTTATGAATCTTTATCTAATTTAGATGCTAAGTTAAAGTCTACTGAGGAATTTAGTAACTTGCATTCATACTTACTACTATAATACTGTTTTAAAATACTTATTTTTCAGTTAGTAGTTAAGATGAGGAAATTTATTACTTAAAAAAAGGTATTTGATTTCAGTGTAATATTCAGCCTTCTGGACTAAACAGTAATGTTTTTGTTTCTGGTTTTAAAAGTAGAATAAAGAAGTGAGGAGGGAAGCATAGTTGAAATTAAAAATTTTCAGGTTATAATAAGGGATTTTTTGAAGGATATGACTAGAAATAGATGTTTCAGTACTTTGGAACATTAACAGACTATGATCAGGACCTATCTGGTATTTGGCACGAGAAAATGTTAATAATAGTTCTAAAATACTCTGCCTAACAGCCTTGGTAATATTTAAAGAATTCAGATCCGATGTCAAAATTTAATTTGAGCCTTTAACATCCTGGAATAATTGAAAAATACTAAATTTCAGTGCAGACCTTGCAGCCTACTAATTTTGTGCCTTTCGGCAAATCACCTGTAAGCCTCAGCTCTATTTGTAAGATAGGTATCTGCTTCTACTAGGTTCATTGTGCTGGAAGAATTCAATGAGGATTTAGATGTGAAAACCACTTTGGAAACTTTAGAGTACTGACTATAAGGCAGTAATAATACTGATGATAAATTAGTGACCCAGTCTGGATATGCCATCAGCATGCTGCTGACACAGTACTTATATGTATTTTATTAGCCAGCTCTAGCATTCCAGATATATATATATTTTTCCCCAGCCATACTTAGGCTAAAAAGTACAATATTTTAAGTGGTGTTGGAAATCTTATTATCAGAGTTTTACAGTATTGTTGAAGAAGAGAAAGAGGAAACAATTTCTGCAATCCTCCAAAATATAGGTCTTCTAATTCCAAATGGATAAGGTCACAGAACTGGTCATCAGTTTAATCAAGGTCTTCTATATCCAAATCTAAGACAATTCAAGTTACACTTAACTACTTTTTAAAATATACTATAGAATTTTAAATGAAAAACATGCAGTTGTAAACCTTTTATATGATGGCATTTTTCATTTTCTTTTTCAGATAATACTAAATATACATATACTCCAGGATGCCCAATTTTTTACTGCTTACAAGATATTATGCGAGTCTGTAGTGAATCCAGCACTCATTTTGCTACACTTACAGCAAGGATGTTAATAGCTTTGGATAAGTAAGAAATGCCACTAAAAATATGTTTTTAATAAATCCAATACAGGTTCATAGTAGAAATTAGCTCTGATAGAACAGAAGAAAATAATAAAATTAATAATATACATATGTAACACACGTTAAGTTTTTGAAGTACAATATAAAAATGGAAAGCCCCAAAGACAAAATTGTCCTGGTTTGCTTGCAACAACTAAACTTTTTTCAAAAATGACAAAGACCGTCCTGGATTAAGAATTAAGATTCCTTGTTACAAAACTAGATTTAGTTTTTTTTGTTGTTGTTGTTTTTTTAATTTTCAAATTGAGTTACCACTGCCTTTATATCCCCTCCTATTCTGCACTAGTTCCCTTATTTCCATCCTTCCTCCACTATTTTAATAGAACTAATTATGTCTTTAAAAATAGTTAATCTTAGGAAACAAACTGAGGGTTGCTGGAGGGGAGGGAGGTGAGGGAGATGGGGCAACTGGGTGATGGACATTGGGGAGAGTATGTATTGTAATGAGCACTGGATATTATATAAGACTGATGAATCACAGACCTGTACCCCAGAAACAAATAATACATCATATGTTAATTTTAAAAAATAGTTAAATAAGTGAATGACTGTGTTGCCTGGGTGGCTCATTTGGTTAAGCGACTGCCTTCAGCTCAGGTCATGAACCTGGAGTCCCAGGATTGAGGCCCCCATTGGCCTCACTGCTCAGCAGGGCCTCTGCTTCTCCCTCTGACCCTACCCCCTCTCGTGCTCTCTCTCTCTCTCTCTCATTCTCTCTCAAATAAATAAAATCTTTAAAAAAAATAAGCTAATTACTAAATTTCTCTTTGTTTTCCCTGATTCTGGGTCAAATGGCTCCTCAAGTTGTTCTGATAGATTTAGTATTGAGTTACTCTTAGCAGTGAACAAGCCTGTCATGCCTTTGTCCTTCTGTAACTACAGAGCTAATGTCCTGCCCATCTCAGCGGTTCTGATTTTAAAAGTACTTCATGTTTTTTGAAAGGGTTTTTATTATAATGGTATATGCATTTTTTAAAAATAGTTTGCTGTGTCTATTAACAAAACTTTTATTATTAGTAAATGAAGTACTTAATGAACACTAGTTAAAAATTTAAAAATCTGAATGTAATATTAGAACGTATCACATCTCAGAGTTTGATGGTCTACTTTTTTCGTCTTCGTTTTTGAACAAATACTTCTGTGACTTCTTCTTTCTATTTTGCCAGGTGGTTGGATGAACGTCATGCACAATCTCACTTTATTCCAGCTTTATTCCGACCTTCTCCTCTTGAGCGGATAAAAACTAATGTCATAAACCCTGCATATGCTACTGAATCAGGTCAGACAGAAAACTCACTACATATGGGCTACAGTGCACTAGAAATAAAGAGTAAAATGTTAGCCCTAGAGAAGGCAGATGCTTGTATTTACAACCCTCTGTTTGGATCAGATCTTCAGTATACAAACCGGGTAAGAGTTGAGTGAATTTTGGCTCTGATTTCAAAAGACATTTTACCTGAAATATAATTTTTTTCTAAAGTAAATGTACCTATTACTAATTGTAAATGTTAAGATGACAGCTAGTTAGTTGTATTTAATTAGTTGTATTTAGTTGTATTTATATCTATTGAAGTCAAGTATCTAAAGCTCTTATGGGGATTTTGTTTTTTCTGTTTTCCCTTTTTAGGTAGATAAAGTGGTAATAAATCCATACTTTGGTCTAGGAGCTCCAGACTACTCAAAAATCCAAATTCCCAAACAGGAAAAATGGCAGAGAAGCATGAGCAGTGTCACAGAAGACAAGTACTGTTTTGGCTTTACTCCACATTGCTTTTTTAAAACTTACATTATAATGTTAAAATATTGTTTAAAATGATATATGTAATTAGTATGCAGTGTAACCATTGCATAAAAGATTTAGTTTGCAGCTGCTAAGTGACATATGGCTTTCATAGATATGTTTGTTTTGAAACAATCTGAATTTCAACAGTGCTTTAAAAAAAAATTTATCTGTTTTTAATGATCAGGGAACGACAGTGGGTAGATGACTTTCCTCTCCATCGAAGTGCCTGTGAAGGAGATTCAGAATTACTAAACCGCCTTCTCAATGAAAGATTTTCAGTCAACCAATTAGATAGTGACCACTGGGCACCCATTCATTATGCATGCTGGTAAATGGATTACTTTTTTTTTCTTATAAGGAATGAATCTTTAGTTATAAATGTTAGTGCTTCTTTTCAGAACTGTTGTCATTCCAGCCACTTTTTCTCTACCATATTTTGCTTTACGGGCTTCCTATTTAGATCTTTGATTACTGTTTATATGTACCACTGTTCAGAATTACAAGGTCTGCCCCATGGGAAAAGTATCATTGGTGTTTTAGGCATTACCAAGTCATCCTGTATAATAGCTGATGACTAGCAAGTGTCATTATACATCCCTAGGTCCCTTATTCACCCTTGTAATTTCTATTGTTTTGTATTGGAGTTACATTAAGTCTGTTTACCCTTACTATAAAATTTACATGAGGTAACTACTTATGATTTGACATCGATCATGTTAGAAAAGTATCCATTAAGTTCTGTGGGAAGCTGTGGCATCAAGAAACTCCCCAAAGCCTTCATTAGAATGAATCTCATTCTTTATTATTTTTTTTCTTTTTTAAGAGGAGAGGGATTAGCTCACAAGACTGGGGTTAGCTGTTTCCACTAGTTGCCCATCGTAGCTCTTGCTCTCCTACTCTTCCTACGTAATAGTAACTCTTCCCCTCAGCTGAGCTGAGTTCTTGCATTTGTGTTCGTAGCGGTAGTTAACTGTCAGCTATAGTTTATCCTCTAGAAGGGATGTAATGAAGTTATTTACCATTATTTCTTATGAGAAAGTTGCTTTTGACTTATTGTTTAAACTGATCGTCCTTGGCTAGCTTAAGAAGTGCCTACATTATTCACTGCTTGTTAAATGTCCACTAATTCTTAGCTGAGCAACATTTAGCAAGATACTTCACATCTCTGTATCTCAGTTTATTTACCCATATGTAAAGGCGTCAATTAGATCATTGCTAGAGTTCTTTCCAGCTCAAAATTCTTTTAATTTCACTGATTCCAAAATTTGTGATCCTGTAGCTAAATATAGTTGCTTTTACTATCCATCTTTTCTCCCTTAAAAATATGCTGTTTCCCTAAAAATATGCTCCTTTATTCAAGAAATATATGCTCTTGTATTCAAGAAATATGCTTTTAATTTTTTCCTGTTTCCTTAAAAATAGGCTCCTTTATTCTGTAAGTGTGTTCTTAATTGTTTTCCCGTTAACATGGAATTTTCTACTCATATTTGGAGTTACCCTAAATCTTTTTAAACTGAACTTGTAGTTGTTTCTTCAGATTACTAGTAAATAATGGTAGCAGCAGCAGTACTGAAAGAAATCACATACCTTACCTGGAGCTAAACAAAAAGTACATTCTGGAATTGGGAAGACAGAAGCAGAGAATTTTAGTTTAGGAATCTCAAATTTATATTTGGTTAATATTGTCCTTTTTTTGTGGCATGGGTTATTTTCTTTTCTAATAAAAGAATGGTAACATTTTTTAAGAATGGTAGTATTTTTAAGTACATAGTATGTAAAAACAGAAGTATGGTATTTAATGTTCTTTGAAATGTCCTTAGGTTTCAGTCCTAATAACTCTCATTTCCTAAAAGTATGACCTTTGGCAAGTTATTTAATGTCTCTAAGGACCTCTGTCTTCATCTATGAGATGGACTTAATAATAGTACTTTTCTTAAGATTAAAGGAGAAAAGGCAAATAAATGCTTTGAGGATACCTAGCACATAATAAGCACTCAATAAATGTTGACTGTTATTATTAAAGTATTGTAAAAATTTAAAGACTTTTATGTCTAAATCTGAAATTCATAATCCATAGTATTTTTAATTAGAAAATCTTACTACTACAGTATACCAAGGAAAAGTGTTTTACCCTTTGACAAAATTAATTCTGTCAGTTGGAAATAACTAAGTTTAATGTACCAGGAGTAATATGGATCACCTTGCAATACTTTTAATGAGATGGATCATTTGATTAATGTGAATTTGAATGAAGACCAATATAACCATTTAGTAAGAACTTAACTTACTTTATCTTGGAAATGTACCTTTATTCACTAATTGGTATAAGGATCAAGGAGGGGAATAGTAGGCCATCTCATTAAGAGACTGAGATTTGGAGACTATCTTAATAAGCTTAGACAAGATGTTTTACCTCTCTTGGTCTGTTTTCTCATCTTTAAAGTGAGGGTTTTCACACTGAGATACCACCTTGCGCCAGTTAGAATGGCAAAAATAGACAAGGCAAGAGACAACAATTGTTGTAGAGGATGTGGAGAAAGGGGATCCCTCCTACATTGTTGGTGGGAATGCAAGTTGGTACAGCCACTCTGGAAAACAGTGTGGAGGTCCCTTAAAAAGTTAAAACTTGAGCTACCCTATGATCCAGCCATTGCACTACTGGGTGTTTACCCCAAAGATACAGACGTAGTGAAGAGAAGGGCCATATGCACCCCAATGTTCATAGCAGCAATGTCCACAATAGCTAAATCGTGGAAGGAGCCGAGATGCCCTTCAACAGATGACTGGATTAAGAAGTGTGGTCCATATATACAATGGAATATTACTCAGCTATCAGAAAGAATGAGTTCTCAACATTTGCTACAACGTGGACGGCACTGGAGGAGATAATGCTAAGTGAAATAAGTCAAGCAGAGAAAGACAACTATCATATGATTTCTCTCATCTATGGAACATAAGAACTAGGATGATCGGTAGGGGAAGAAAGGGATAAAGAAAGGGGGGTAGGGGCGCCTGGGTAGCGCAGTCGTTAAAGCATCTGCCTTCGGCTCAGGGCGTGACCCCGGCGTGCCGGGATCGAGTCCCACATCAGGCTCCTCCGCTGTGAGCCTGCTTCTTCCTCTCCCACTCCCCCTGCTGTGTTCCCTTTCTCGCTGGCTGTCTCTCTGTCACGTAAAATAAATAAAATCTTTAAAAAAAAAAAAAAAAAAAGAAAGGGGGTAATCAGAAGGGGGAATGAAACATGAGAGACTATGGACTCTGAGAAACAAACTGAGGGCCTCAGAGGGGAGGGGGGTGGGGGAATGGGATAGGCTGGTGATGGGTAGTAAGGAGGGCACGTATTGCATGGTACACTGGGTGTTATACACAACTAATGAATCATCGAGCCTTACATCGGAAACCAGGGATGTACTGTATGGTGACTAACATAATATAATAAAAAATCATTAAAAAAAATAATAAAAAAAAAATAAAGTGAGGGTTTTATTAGATTGGTGGTTCTCCCACTTTTTGTTGTCAGGACTGCCTTTCACTCTTAAAAGTTACAGGATCCCAAAGAATTTTGTTTATGTAAATTATATCTAATGTCATTTAACATGTTAGAAATTATGCCCAAAAAACATTTTAAATATTAATTCATTAAAAAATAACAATAAACATAGTAACATAAATAACAATTCTATGAAAAATACCATATTTTCTGAAATAAAAAAAATTAACAAGAATAGTATTGTTTTACATTCTTGCAAATCTCTGTTCTCTAGCTTTAGAAGATAGCTGGATTCTCACATCTGATTCTGCCTTTAATTTGTTGCAATATTATACGGCACATGGCTTCTAGAAAACCCCACTGTACACTTAGAATCAAAAAAGAGTTTAAAGGATAAATAACATCTTAATATTATTATGAAAATATGTTTGATCTAGAGGATACCCTGAAAAGACTTCAGGGATTCTTAGGGCTTCCCAGATCACTCTTTGAGGACCAACCACTCCTAACATTACTGCAAGCTTTTAAAATTCTCATATTGGTGGCCACATACCTGAAAACTATCCTTTACTAGAATCACCATTTTCCAAAACTATATAAGTTGGCTTTCTCCCCATATGGGCAACTTACCAGCCACTCAGTAAATATTTCACTGACATCACATATTCTGTGACCTTTCTCAAATCAGTGTCTTGTGTCTCTGATCCTATTTTTAGGCTTCACGTTATTGTTAGAGAGTGTTTTAGAACTATGATGATTTGAATCCCTTCAAATTATCCCATCTTCACTGTAGCTTAGCCATCTTTCCTCTTTGTTTCATTCATCATGTCAGCCTTTTAGTCCTCCCCTGTGAGCTATTCTGAACCTTTCTACTCTTAAGCACTTAAACTCCCACTACTTCCTTTCTCTACTCTCATCGGATAGTTTTACCTCCTATTTTCAAAGAAAATTGAAGCCATCGGAAATGTCCTTCTCTGTCGTTTTGTTCTCATCTCTCTCTTGTATCATGGGGTATGCAAGTAAAAATCCTTGTTTACCATAAATTCACTCTCTCCTCTGCACTTTCTTTTCTCTTGCCTTCAAGCATACATGGTTCTCTTCCTCTTGAAAAGAACATAAATTTGACCCTGCTGCTTCTTCTGGCCACTGTCCTGTTTCTTTCCTTCCTTTCACAGCCAGACTTCAAAGGTGAGCGGGCTATACTCACTACTGTCTCTTTTTCACTCTTCATGAACCTTCTTGAACTTTCCTGAGTTTTTAATCTCTTTCCCCGCTCTACGGCATTAATACTGTTGACCACCCCTTCATTCTAAGAACAAATTGGAGTTGAAGGGGCATAATGGAGCTGTAATAAAGGTCAGTATGAATGCAAGATATTACTGTTACATTATCATTATTATTGAAATACTGGCTTCCATTCTGTGACCTAAGCATGTGTTGTGGTATGGAAACTGCTATACTAAGATTGAGAAACCTGGATTCTAACATTGGCTAGTAACTAGTAACCATGGGACCTTTGGCAAGTTACTTACCTGGTTCAAGCTTCATTTTTCTTAACTGTGTCATAAAAATACTTCTGCATGCCTTATAGGTTGTTCTGAAGATTATATTAAGTAATTATATAAGAAAGTACCTTGAGGGGCGCCTGGGTGGCACAGCGGTTAAGTGTCTGCCTTTGGCTCAGGGCGTGATCCCGGCGTTCTGGGATCGAGCCCCATGTCAGGCTCCTCCGCTGGGAGCCTGCTTCTTCCTCTCCCACTCCCCCTGCTTGTGTTCCCTCTCTCGCTGGCTGTCTCTCTCTGTCAAATAAATAAATAAAATCTTAAAAAAAGTACCTTGAAAACTTCAAAGCATCACACAAAATGTACATTTATATTATTTTTATTATTTGAATTGCTGAGAAGTATCTTTACCTGTCCTGATTGTTTTTCAAGATGTATTTCATTGTTCTAAGATACTCATTTTTCATTTTTCATATTCTCCCAGCCTTTTTTTCTTTTTTTTTAAGATTTTATTTATTTATTCGTCAGAGAGAGATTGAGCAAGCCAGTGAGCAGGGGGAGTGGCAGGCAGGGGGAACGGCAGGCAGAGGGAGAAACAGGCTCCTGGCTGAGCAGCGAGCCTGATTCGGGACTCCATCCCAGGACGCTGGGATCATGACCTGAGCGAAGGCAGACGCTTAACAGATTGAGCCACCCAGGTGCCCTAAATTCTCCCAGCCTTAACAGTAATTCTTTTCAGTTAGATGAATTTGCATATTCTCAGGTAGATACTCCAAGCCTTTGCCTTCCTCCCGAGTACTAAGCCTGCATTTTCAAATGAACAGTTTAATCACTCTCTTTTTGTCTATAAGGCAGTTTAGAGAATGCAGAGACAGCGTACTACTTACCCTCAAGGAATTTCCAGGCTATTAGAGAAGATATGCATTGGAGAAGAGATACAAATAGGGGTGAAAGTAGATAAGTCCCATAAAAGAAGCAAGATAATGCTACATGTAGTGGAACTATAGAAGAGGTAGATTTTAAACTGTTTCAGAGAAATAACAGAATTTAATCTAAACAAATGAGGTAGGGAGAACAGGACATCTCAGGAATAGCAAAGAATGTGAGCAAAAAATCAAATGATGAGGAAAGGGTAGCATACAAGTGGCAGGTTCACGGTATAAGAAGGGTATGTAGAGGGGAAGAAAGGAAAGTCGATGGCAAATCAGATCACTTCTAAAGATGTGTTATTTTCCCCTCAAATGTACCATATCTGAAAGCAAATTTCCTTTCCCCTTTCTCCCATCCCACCCATTTATTCACAAACAATGAACTGCTTTTCCACCATTGCTTCAGATTGCAGCCTTACTTAAGTCTTTGGCTCTGATGAAATGGTGGACTCAACTATGTCTGACGCATGCTTTGTACTCTTTGGGGTCCTTGCTTTGCTTACTCCTTTCCCCCCTACCTAAAATATTTTCACCTTTCTTCAACATCTCTTTGGTTCCTTCCTACTTAAAGTCTACTTCAGATTGTTCTATCAAAACATTTTAGGGAGTCTTAGACTAAAGTCCTATCTTTTCTGACATTTTTTAAAGCATTAATTATATACTGTTTTGACTTGACAAATACGTAGCGCCTATTATGTTGATTGTTACCCTAAACTGTTACTTAAATTTTACAGCATAATGTAACTTATCCCATGTTTTTGTTTTACCTCTCTTATTACATTGTAAGCCTTTATTAGAGCAGAGACCATGTATCTTATACAACTGCCCGACACAGCAGCAACATATCCTATTCTGTCTTTGGGCCTGTTTGTAGATCATAGGCCCAAGTGAAAGCATTATGAAGTTTCTGATTCTGAACCTATTTTT
The DNA here is from genome assembly GCF_024610735.1 of Ursus americanus. Classification (NCBI taxonomy): domain Eukaryota; kingdom Metazoa; phylum Chordata; class Mammalia; order Carnivora; family Ursidae; genus Ursus; species Ursus americanus. The sequence continues at coordinate 69,549,556 of NC_142129.1, forward strand.
GACGAAAAATTGTATCTCCCTAATTTATAATTTTTGTACTTTGCGTGGGGTAGTTCTTTGTCATCTGATCTATCTTGTATTTAAGGTTATATTTCCTCCCACTTGATCAGAAACAGAAACAGTTGAATTAAACCGGAAGAATTCATAAGAAATCCCTAGGCACTGAAAATATTTATGTCAATGCCTTACCAAAAAAAAAAAAAAAAATCTTATATTTCTTTGAGATATCATCTAAAATTTGAATTTTTAAAACATGTCATATGACTTTTTTGGGTAAGTTTCATCTTTTTTTACAGGTATGGAAAAGTTGAGGCCACTCGCATTTTGTTAGAAAAAGGGAAGTGCAATCCAAATCTTTTAAATGGACAGCTTAGTTCTCCTCTTCATTTTGCTGCTGGAGGAGGACATGCTGAAATAGTACAGATTCTCCTAAACCATCCAGAAGTTGACAGAGTAAGTTATTTTCCAGGGTTATTTTTTTTTAATGTTCAAGCAATGAATAACAAGTAATGACATTAAAATGTTCAGTTGTATACTTGAGAAGCCAACTAAAAAATAAATTTTACTGTCTATATAGTATAAGTAATATTTATGTATAAACTTTGCTTTTATACTTGTTTTTATTGTGATAAAATATACCTCACATAAAATTTACCATTTTAACCATTTTTAGGTGTACAGTTCAGTGGCATTAACTACATTCACATTGTTGTGTGATCATCACCATCATCCATCTCCTGCATATACATAAAATTTAACCTCTTTTTGTGTTATATTGTATTTCCTCAAAAAATATCTTTAAGAAGGAAGAAGATTTTCTACCCATTTTTCTAGAATTTGTATTAATAAGTATTTTGAAAGGGGAAATAATCACTTTAAATAAAACCTTTGTTGGATCTTATAATCAGAACTTTTAAAAAACAATAATCACATTGACTAGTGCTTTGAGTCTTTCATCTTTATGAATTCATGTTTAAGTATGGTATATGCTAAGTATGGTTAATATTTAATACTTGACAAAAGTCTATTTTTTATGAAATTTTGATTGAATGACATTTTCACTTACAATGCCATATATTTGTAATACTTATGTTCTTCATTTTTTTCCCCAAAATTTCTAGCACATAACAGACCAACAGGGAAGATCCCCTTTAAATATTTGTGAAGAAAACAAACAAAATAACTGGGAAGAAGCTGCAAAGCTATTGAAGGAAGCCATTAACAAACCAGTAAGAATTACCTTCAGAAATAGAGCTAAGCCAACTATTTAAATTGATAAGTAATTTGAGTATTTGTAGCAAGAGGAATGGATGGATGGTTTCTTTCTTGCTTTAGAAAACATCATGATTAGATCTCTTAAGTATTAAATTTGTTACCATCCCTAACATTCAGACATTTATTCTTACATACCAAAATAAAAACTGCATAAGTAAATAAATCTTTAAAACACTTAATATTAACCTAATTTCTAGCTCGATAATGTCTGAAATAATTAGCAGTAACATTAAGATTAAAAAACTCAGTTCACCTAAAAGTTATAATGACAATAAAACTGTCATCAATTTAAAAACTGTGTGAACACTTGCAAACCAGATAAAAGGATTTATACCAGACAGAAAAAGTATTAAAGCTTGATATCAACAGATATAATCTCTGAGCCTTTCCAGACATTTCCATCAATTAGGCAGTAAGTATTTATGGAGTATTTCTGTGAATTTAACACCTTGAAATGCTGAAAGTGACAAGTGATAAAGAATAAATAAATGATCTCTGCCTTTATTTTATTTTTTTATTTTTAAAGATTTTATTTATTTGACAGAGAGAGAGACAGCCAGCAAGAGAGGGAACACAAACAGGGGGAGTGGGAGAGGAAGAAGCAGGCTCCCAGCGGAGGAGCCTGATGTGGGGCTCGATCCCAGGACTCTGGGATCACGTCCTGAGCCCAAGGCAGATGCTTAACGACTGAGCCACTCAGGCACCCCTGATCTCTGCCTTTAAGGAATATTAACATACACACTCACCACACACTCAACAGATTTTGTCAAAATACTATTCCATGAGCACAAGACAAAGTCAAGGAAATAGATAAACAGTATAGGCACCCTTATATTATACTTCATTACAATTTATTTTCTAATTGTATAGAACTCATTATTATTATTCCTGGCATAATTTTTATATTCTAAATGAACAAGATAAGAGGAATTAGTACTTTCATCCAAAATGAACTCACCTGGAAGTTGTTTGGGCAATAAAATGTATTGAGAGTACACTGAAAAACCACAATGAGATATTACCTCACACCAGACAGAATGGCTAGTTTCAAAAAGGTAAGAAATAACAAGTGCTGGAGAAAGTGGAACCCTTGTGCACTACTGGTGGGAATGTAACCACTGTGGAAAACAGTATGGAGGTGCCCCAAAAATTAAAAATAGAGATACTGTATGATCTGGTAATTCCACTACTGGGTATTTACACAAAGAAAATGAAAATACTAATTTGAAAAGATACATGCAGTTGCTTCTCAGCATTTTGGCTAAGATCAAGTGTGAAAAGATACATGCATTTCTATGTTTATTGCAACATTATTTATAGTAGCCAAGATAAGGAAGCAACCGAAGTGTACATCAATAGATGAATGGATAAAGAGATGTTTTATACACACACACACACACACACACACTCACACACACAATGGAATATTAACTCAGCCATAAAAAAGAATGAAATCTTGTCATTTGCAATGACATGGATGGACCTAGAGGGTATTTATTATGCTAAGCAAAATAGGTCAGACAGAAAGACAAATGCCATATGATTTCACTTTTATGTGGAATCTAAAAAACCAAACACACAAAAAACAGACTCCTAAATACAGAGAACAAAGTGACGATTGCTAGAGGGGAGGTGGGTGAGGGATGGGCAAAATAGGTGACAGGGATTTTTTTAAAAATGTATTGAGAATATTATTACTCTCTGAGATGTTCTGAACAGGAGGAAAGAAACTGGCTCAAGGTCCATTGTTCCATAACTTTCACGTGCACAGTCTTCCATCACAGATTCCTCTTAGGAAAAATTATTGCTAATACAGATTTCTATAGTATAATTTGTGGCCCATTAGACTCACAAGATACCAGACTAACATTAGATTCAGTAACCAAGTCTCTATCTCTATCCATATACCTACTTAGTACAGTAACAGCTTTAAAATATCTCCCAGAAGAATCTGAAGTTGAATATTTTTTAAGAGCCATTTGCCTTAGCTTCTCAAACTTATTTGACCTGAAACAAACAGAGGAAAACATTGGAAAATATAATGGAAATCAAAAAATTTTTAAACTGTGCCCACAGATACTCGAAGCAGTTTTCTGTTATTTTCCATGTTTGAAATCTATAATAAAACGTATGAGGTTGAAATTGAAGCATTTTGTTAGGCTGGGATATATAACTTCTAATCAGGTTGCATAAATTGTTATTGTTCTTTGTCCTAGTATGAAAAAGTTCGAATATACAGAATGGATGGATCATACCGTTCTGTTGAACTGAAGCATGGAAATAATACCACAGTGCAGCAGATAATGGAAGGAATGCGTCTCTCTCAAGAAACACAGCAATATTTCACTATTTGGATCTGTTCAGAAAACCTCAGTAAGAAAGTTGTTACTCTGTTGTGTAAACCTATTCCTTTCTTAAGGATTTTAAATTTTGAAATGATACAATGATCTTCTCTTTTATATAAATTACTAGTGTTCCAGCTGTTGAAACAGGTAAGCCTCTGGGACTCCTCATCCCCCACTTCATTCAAAGCATTTTTGAAGTATTTGAAAACTTTTCTTCTCTGGCAATGGAATTTGATTTGAATGCCATTAAATGTAGTACTCATCCAACTTGCCTTTATTGTCAGTACTCATTTCACCTGAAATAGTGCGAACATTCTTTTTCTTTATATTTCCATCAAATCTTTTTATTTAAGACCAATCTGATGGCACTATAGATATATCTTTCAAGCAAAGTATTGCAAATACATAAAGGGGTTAATTGAAGTTATTGTGATTGGTTATCTAATGTTTAATTGTATTTTTTTTTAAACACCAGATTCTACTGATTGGATCATAATTAAATAGGCTATAATAGAATTAAAGTTCATATATATATATGATATGTTTTATTTGTTGTAGGAATTCTCATAATTCTTATACTCTTAAAAACAAAAGCTCTTAACCTAAAATTGGGTTGTGATATAATTGGTTATAAAGTCAGTGATTTAAATATAGACCTTTAATTTGTGTGTATTCAGCACTTAAGTACAGATAGTTTAATACAAATTTTCTATGTGTTGATATATTTATTTTTACATTATTGTTTATAAAAGGAAAGATGTTTTTCAGGCCTTCAGCTCAAGCCTTATCATAAACCCTTGCAACATGTTCGTGACTGGCCAGAAATACTTGCTGAATTGACTAATTTGGATCCCCAAAGGGAAACACCACAGCTTTTCCTAAGAAGAGATGTGAGACTTCCTTTGGAAGTTGAAAAAAAGGTTTGCTTGGAAATCTTTTTCTTTTTTCTTTTTTTTAGAGTAGATGTATTTTATTTCATTTTAAAGTTTTTTAATTAATTTATTAAAAAAAATTTTTTTTTATTATATTATGTGAGTCACCATACAGTACATCCCTGGTTTCTGATGTAAAGTTCGATGATTCGTTAGTTGCATATAACACCCAGTGCACCATGCAATACATGCCCTCCTTACTACCCATCACCAGTCTATCCCATTCCCCCACCCCCTCCCCTCTGAAGTCCTCAGTTTGTTTCTCAGAGTCCATAGTCTCTCATGCTTCATTCCCCCTTCTGATTACCCCCCCTTTCTTTATCCCTTTCTTCCCCTACCGATCTTCCTAGTTCTTATGTTCCATAGATGAGAGAAATCATATGCTTGGAAATCTTATTGATAGTCATTTAAATGCCCAGAATCTATTGAATTCCTGTGGCAGGCGCTAGAAACAGAAACTGTGCTTTCCTGTTTTTCTGTTTAATCCTCACATCCCTGGGGTAAGTGGTAGAGTTTGAGTTAGTCTACTTACAAGGCCCCTAGTTGGCTTTTTTATTTCCACTTCCATTGTCTTAGAAACAAAAGAAATGGAGAATCTATCCTAAAGAGAATTAGCAACCAGACAGAAGACGTTATACCAAAAAGAATTTTAGAATAGTTAGGAAGTACACTATGAAAGATAAATTTAATAAAGGGCTAATCAGTGTGTAAATTTCAAAGAAGCAAAGAGATAGGTTGGTGTGGGAGGAGAACAAAATACATTCTGAGTGGAGAAGATTATATTTGCAAAGGGGACATAAAAAGCTGTTCTCAATAGTTAGTAAGTAGTTGTTTCCAAATGAAGCAGAGAATTATATAGATAGTAAAAAATGAGAATAGAATTTACATTTGATAAAAAGATTTGTTCCAGACAAGTACATTTGGATTTGAATTACTGTAAATTTTAGAGGAACGGTGGGATAATGCTATCTGAAGGATGAATGGACAACAAAGAAACGTAAGGTGGATATTACAAGTTAAACTAGTGTGATAGTTTAAAAATTTTTTTAAATTGAAAAAAAAAGTTCCAAGTTCTCATAGCTTTGGTAAAGAAAAAATATACATTGCATTTCCTGATTCTTATCCAAGGAAATATTAAACAGACAAAGTTAAGGAAATTTTAGTATATGAAAAGTTCATCGACCTTGTACAAACTTGGTAAATGTTTTATACCTGATCACTCATATTGTCCCTCTTATATTATCAAACCAAAGATAGATATGATCCTTTCAGTGACATATACTGGGAGTTACATAAAAATTTTATGAAATTTACCAAAAACAAAGATCTAGATTATTCATTTTAAAAATGTGTTAAAATAGAACAGAGGAAGGGGCGCCTTGGGTAGCTCAGTCAGTTAAGCGGCTGTCAGCACAGGTCATAATCTCAGGGTCCTGGGATTGAGTCCCCCATCAGGTTCCCTGCTCAGTGGGGAGTCTGCTTCTCCCTCTGCCCTTTCCCCACAAGTGGGGATCAAGTCCCCCATCAGGTTCCCTGCTCAGTGGGGAGTCTGCTTCTCCCTCTGCCCTTCCCCCCACGTGTGCTTGTGCTCTCTCTCTCTCAAATAAATAAATAAATAAATAAAATCTTAAAAAAAGAACAGAGGAAAAAACACAATTGATCATCTCACTTGACACAGAAAAGACATTTGACAAAATCTAATACCCTTCATGATAAAACTCTTACAATTAGGAATAGATGGGAACTTCCTCAACATGGTAAGTGGCACTTATGAAAAACTCACAGCTAACATCATACTTGATGAAATGTTGAGAGCTTTCCTCCTAAGATAAGGAACAAGACAAGGAGGCCAGTTTTCAGCACTGCTGTTTAACATAGTACTAGAAGTTCTAACCAGAGCAATGAGATTTAAAAAAGAAAGAAAAAATGGGATGCCTGGGTGGCTCAGTTGGTTAAATGTCCAACTCAATCTCAGGGTCATGAGAGATCGAGCCCTGCCTCAGGCTCAGCACTGCTGAGCATGGAGCCTGATTCTCTCTCTTCCTCCCCCTCTGTCCCTCTCCCACGTGCTCACATATATGCACGCATGTGCACTCTCTCTTAAAAAAATAAAAGGGGCACCTGGGTGGCTCGGTCGGTTAAGCATCTGCCCTCAGCTCAGGTCGCGATCCCATGGGCCTGGGATTGAGCCTCACATTGGGCTCCCTGCTCAGCAGGGTCTGCTCCCTTTCTCTCTCCCTCTGTCTCTCTCCCTGCTTGTGCTTGTGCTCTCTCTCTCTTTCAAACAAATAAATAAAATCTTTTAAAAATATATTAAAATAAAGAAAAAGAAAAGAAATAAAAGGTATCCACATTGGAGAGGAGAAAGTTAAACTACTTGCAAATGACATGATCCTACATATAGGAAATCTCAAAGAATCCACAAGAAAGCTGTTAGAGCTAATAAGTAGATTCAGCAACATTGCAAGGTACAAGTGTAACACACAAAAATCAGTTGTTTGTTGTTTCTACACACATTAGTGAAAAACCCCAAAAGGAAATTAAGAAATTCATCAAAATAGCATCTTAAAGAATAAAATGCCTAGGAATGGATTTAATAAAAGAGGTGCAAGACTTGTACACTCAAAACTACAAAATATTACTGAAGAAATTAAGGAAGACCTAAGTAACTGGAAAGACATCTGTGTTAAGGATAGGAAGATTTAATATCATTAAGATGTCTGTACTAGCAAAACAATCTACTGAATTTACCACATTCCCTAAAAAAATTCCAACAGCCCTTTTTGCAGAAATGGAAAAGGCAATCCATAAATTCATATGGAATTACAAAGGGCCTCGAATAGCCAAAACAATCTTAAAAAAAAAGAATAAAGTTGGGGGAGTCACACTTCCAATTTCAAAACTTACTACAGAGCCATAGTAGTTACAACAGTGTGGTATTGCCATAAGGACAGTTATATAGACCAAGGGAATAGAAGTGAGAGTCCAGAAATAAACCCAATACATCTAAGCCAAAATCCATAGTCAGCTGATTTTCTGAAAGAGTTATTTATTTGAGAGAGACTGAGCACACACGAGCTGAGTGAGGGGCAGAGGGAGAGGGAGAGAGAATCCTCAAGCATACTCCCCACTGAGCAAGGAGTCCAACACAGGGCTCCATCCCAGGACCCTGAGATCATGACCTGAGCTGAAATCAAGAGTCAACCGCTCAACTGACTGAGCCACAGGTGCCCTGGAAAAGGCTACTTCAGCTGATTTCTGACAAGGGTGCCAAGTCCATCCAATGAAGAAAGAATAGTCTTTTCAGGAGATGGTGCAAAAGTATGAAATTGGACCCTGACCTCACACTATTTATAAAAATTAACTCACTGGATCAACAACTTAAGTATAAGAGCCAAAACCTTAAAACTCTTAGAAGAAAACAAATAGGCAGATCTTCATGACATTAGATTTGGCAATGGATTTTTAAATATAATACCAAAAGCATGAACAACAAAAGAAAGATAGATAAATTGGACTTCTTCAAAATTCAAAACATTTGTGTATCAAAGGACATTATCAAGAAAGTGAAAAAATAATTTAGAGAGTGGAAGAAGATACATTTTTTTTAAAGATTTATTTATTAGAGTCAGCAAGCAGGGTGGGGGGCAGAGGGAGAGGGAGGGAGAGTCCCAGGCAGACTCGGGGGTGAGCAGGGAGCCCCACTCAGGACTTGATCCCAGGACTTGAGATCTTGACCTGAGTCAGACGCTTAATTGACTGAGCCACCCAAGTGCCCCAGAATGGGAGAAAATATTTGCAAATCATTTATCTGATAGGGGTTTACATTCCAGAATATAAAAAGAACTACAATTCAAAACCAAAAGACAACCCAATTAAAATGGGCAAAAGACTTTATTTCTCTGGTGAGGATATACATATAGCCAACAAACACATGAAAAGATGCTCAGCGTCACTGGTCATTAGGGAAATACATATCAAAACACAATGAGAAACCACTTCACACTTCTAGGATGGCTATAATAATAAAGACTTTTAAAAAGGAAAATAATGAGTGTTGGGGAAGATACAGAGAAATTATAATCCTTGTACATTGCAGGTGGGAATGTAAAATGGTATGGCTGCTGTGGAAAACAGTAGTGGTTCTTGAAAAAACTAAACATAATTACCATATGATCCAGTAGTTCCATTCTTCCATATATACCTGAAGAATTGAAAATAGGAACTCAAGCAGATATCTATATGCCAGTGTTCATAGCAACATTATTCACAATAACCAAAATGGTGGAAACAAATTTAAGGTTCCATCAGCAGATGAATGGATAAACAAAATGTGGTATATACAGAAAATGGATATTATTCAGCCATAAAAAAGAATGAAGTTCTGATACATGCCATAACGTGGATAAACCTATTTTGCTAAGGAAATAAGCCACATGCCAAAAGCCACATGCAAGAGGACAAATACTGTATGATTCTTCTTATATTAAATGTCTAGAATAGGAAAATTCATAAAAAGAAAGTAAATTAGTGGTTATCACAAGTATTGGGGAGAGAGAATGAGGAATTATTGCTTATGTGAACAGTTGCTGTTTGGATGATGAAAAATATTGGTGAGGCTTGCACAACATTGTGAATGTAATTAGTGCCACTGAGTTTATACACTTAAAATTGGTTAAATTACTAAATTTTTGTTACACGTTTTTAGCACAGTTTAAAAAAATGTATTAGATCTATAAAATCTGCAAGTAATCTAAGTATATTCGGTCTATTTTCTTTCTCCACCTCAGTAACATTTTAAAAGTTGATTGGTAGAGAAAAAAGAGCAATAATGGTAAAACTTGGAGGATAAGTTAATTGCATAATTATAAAGAATATAAAGTGAATTCAAGTGAAAAAGAAGCAAGGCTTAGTAAGTAACTCAAGGTAAATCAGAATATCATGGTCATCTGATAAAATAGTTGTGTTCTTTCATTACGTAATTAAGAAATTCCATTTGTACCATCTGAAAAATGGAAGAATTACATTTATTGGTTGCATCATTCCTGTAGGTTGAAAATGGCCTAATTTCATTAGAAAAGAATAGTTGTTCATATGATTTCTCTCATCTATGGAACATAAGAACTAGGATGATCGGTAGGGGAAGAAAGGGATAAAGAAAGGGGGGTAATCAGAAGGGGGAATGAAACATGAGAGACTATGGACTATGAAAAACAAACTGAGGGCCTCAGAGGGGAGGGGGGTGGGGGAATGGGATAGACTGGTGATGGGTAGTAAGGAGGGCATGTATTGCATGGTGCACTGGGTGTTATACACAACTAATGAATCATCGAGCCTTACATAGGAAACCGGGGATGTACTGTATGGTGACTAACATAATATAATAAAAAATCATTAAAAAAAAAAAAGAATAGTTGTTGACTAATGCTCACTGAATAATCTATTAGGAATTATAACTATTACCTATTCCAACTCTTCAAATTTACTGTTAATTTTGAGAAAAACCCATAGAAAGTTTAAAAAGTAATAAAATTCATTAAATTCACTAATTGCTATTATTTTGCTTTAATACCTTTATCTTCTCTATTTTTTCCTTATGAACCATTTAAAAGTGAGTTCCAGACATCGTGGCACTTACTCCCTACATATTTTAATGTATCTCTTAAGAAAAAGGACATACCAACATACTTTAATACCATTTCAACCTAATAAAATTAATATTTCCATATAATAATGTCTAATATGTGATCCATATTCAGATTTCCCCCAGTTGTTTAAAAGTCTTCTATATGTAGGGTCTAGGCAAGGTTCATACTTTGTATTTGATTGTTATCTCTTTAGTCTCTTTTAATCTAGAATAATCCTCTTTTTTCCCCTTGAAATTCTCTTTCAGTTTTTTTCACATTATATAGAGTATTATAAGATTATTTTAGACAAAAATAACTTTTACCGTAAGGAATTGAGATCACTTTGAATTATATTTAGAAATACTTTTTTAAGATTTTATTTATTTATTTGAGAGAGAGCGAGTAAGAGAGAGAGCACAAGCTGGGTGGAGGGGCAGGGGGAGAGAGAGAGAAGCAGAGCAGGGTGCCCAATGCAGGGCTCTATCCCAGGACCCCAGGATCATGACCTGAGCGAAGGCAGACGCTTAACTGATTGAGCCACACAGGTGCCCTGGAAATACTTTTAAGTATTCATTCAGAAACTCTAAAACTGTTTACAATTGGAGCAGAAGTATATTCTGTAGGCTAGCTTTTCAATCTTTGTTAATCTTATTGGATAAAATGAAACTTTATAAAGACTTTGAAACTGGAAAAAAAATCTGCTCTCCTTTAGTGTTATTTCAAAATGTCAAGTATTTTTAGCCAAATAAAAATTTCTTAAAAATTTTTAAATAAGGTTTTTTAAAACTACATGTATCCTTCTAGTAATTGACACACTGCCTTTTGTCTTCCTTGAGGTTCACTACTATATTGTGTGAAACACATACAATAATTTTTGAATATAATTTAGGTAAAATTGTGCTAGAAATTATCCATATCTATAAACTAATGATAATCTTTTATTAGACTGTAAATCAGAGATAAACTGTAGCCTATTGCTATATTTGACCTGCTGTTTATTTTTATATACCACATAAGCTGTTAATGGTTGAAGAAAAACCCAAAAGGATATCTCATGTCATGTGAAAATTTTATGAAATTCAAATTTGAGTATCCATATTTAAAGTGTTATTAGAACACCACCAAACCCGTTTGTTGCTAGATTCTCTGTGGCTACTTTTGTGCTACAGTAGCCGAGCTGGGTAATTATAGGAAAGATTTTGTGACTCATAAAGCTTAAAAATATTATTATCTGGCCCTGAACAGGAAAAATTTGTCAACCACTGCTCTAAATCAATAACTGCTCATTTATATATGGATAAGTAGCTTTTGCTTTTCCAAATTAGAAAATGACAAGTTGTATATTTGTAACAAATTATAGCCCAATAACCAAATTATACTTTTTCTTTTAAGATTGAAGACCCACTAGCTATTCTTATTCTCTTTGATGAAGCCAGATATAATTTATTGAAGGGCTTTTATACAGCTCCCGATGCTAAACTGATAACATTGGCAAGTCTACTGTTGCAAATAGTTTATGGAAATTATGAGAGTAAGAAACACAAGCAAGGTTTCCTAAAGTAAGTATTTAATACAGCATGTGGTCTTGTGCTGTGCTCAAGATTTTGTTTAACCAACAAAGTTTAAAAATGTTATTAAGAAATTTTTACACTTTGGTTTGGAACTAAAGGATACAAGGCATGGAATAAGGAAAAAACAAAACAAAACAATGGTAAAGCATTCTTAAAGTTATACTCTCTCCAAAGTTACTTTTCTTATATTTGACTGTGGTTTGATATACCTTATTTTTTTGTAAAGATTTTATTTTTTTAAGTAATCTCTGCACCCAGTGTGGGGCTCAGACCCACACCCCCAAGATCAAGAGTTGCATGCTCTACTGAATGAACAAGCCAGGCACCCCTTGATATACCTTATATTTTTTTCTTCTTTATCTTCCTTTATTATATGCTTAAATAAGTTCATTAAAACCTGACTTGGTAAGTAGAAAATGTTATAAGGCAGATGCATTTAAGAATTCCACCGCAAAAACTAGGTGCATGTTCAGTTTGAGAGAAAACACTGAGGTTTTAAACACTGAAGCTTTATTGTGGTTTTCAATTTTCAAAAATATTTTGTGGTTGTTGAAAGAACATTTCTCTTAAATGAGAATGTTAGGATTGTGGCCTTTTGCTTAAAAATTTTAGAGTTCTCTATTTATAATATTTTTCAGCTCAAAAATCATGTTACTTAGAGCAATTTGTTTCTAAATGATTTATGTACTTTAGCTACTAAAGATAATTTATTTAAAGCATGTTGGCATATTTGCTTACAGTGAAGAAAATCTAAAATCCATTGTACCTATTACCAAACTAAAAAGTAAGGCACCTCACTGGACAAACAGAATACTTCATGAATACAAGGTAAGCTGTTTAACAGAAATAAAAAGACACTTTATCCTAGTTGAAATTTTGTAGATTGTCTGAAATTGTTTAATATGTTTTAAATGTAGGGATATTAAATTTACAGTCCTAAAATTAAAAATGGATCTTCTAGTTCATGTGAAACTGAAAAAGTAGCATGATATTTTTATTTTTAATACTGTGGAATCTTTTACTGAATACCTTCTGTATGCTGGATACTGTGGTAAGGACTAGAGATTAAACAAACACACCCCTATACCCATGAAATTATACATTATCCTTTCCAAGGGGCACTTAAAACATCATAGAACAGACAAACAATATTTTTAGATTTTGATATTTCTTTCCTTTTTTAAATATCAACATCTCAAAAGAAAAATTGTTCTTGGGATAGTGTCACACAATTTTATTCTTCTTTGGGGCAGCCGTGATTTTAGAAACTGCTTATTTGACCTATTTGGATTATCAAAGGTATGTTCTCTTTTCACTTCTCTTTTATTTTACTTTGTTTTTAGAATCTTAGTACAAGTGAGGGTGTCAGTAAAGAAATGCATCACCTTCAGCGCATGTTCTTACAGAATTGTTGGGAAATTCCTACATATGGAGCAGCTTTTTTCACAGGACAGATATTTACAAAGGCAAGCCCCAGCAATCATAAAGTCATCCCTGTATATGTAGGAGTGAATATAAAAGGACTTCATCTCCTCAACATGGAAACTAAGGTAGACTTTCAGCTTTTCAGCTGTTTTTGACCAGTTACTTCTTATAATGTCTAAAAAAATTGGTACCAGCCTATATGAAAAATCTAGAAATGACAAACATATAAGACTATTCATTGCAATTTCATTTGTAATAGCAAAGGATGAGGGATGAAAAGTAAATGATTGTCAGTAAGGGGTTAATTATATTATTAATTATAATTAATTAATTACATATAATTAATTATAGTACATTTCTGTGTTGAAATACTGTGCAGCCATGTAAAAGAATGAAGAATGTATAGAATGATTTCCAAGATATATTTAATGAAAAAGCACAGTGGTGAACCGTAATTGTAATAGGCTACTATTTGTGTAAAAATGGGGGGAAGTGAAGATTATATTTACATAAATACATATTGCTTGTGTATGAATGAAAAATCATAAAGCCTTTAGAGAAGGCAACCAGGTAACTGGGAACAAGAGTAGGAGTACTATGTACCATTTTACAACTTAAAAATTCTTTTAACTGTGATTATATTACCTATTCAAAAACTTCAGTTAAGTTTAAATGAAAAAAAAATTCAGATTAAGAAAAGAAAAATACTGTAATCTGACACAAGGCATTCACTTTGAAAATCAGAATTAGTTGTTAAGAGCCTTTGGGGAACAGGCAAGATGAAGTGTGGACGGGACTATTTAGATCACTTCAGAGCTTTTCCATCAGAGGCTTGTTATTGTATTATACTCCTTTTTCTAATCAGAGCCATTATAATGTAAAATTTGGGATTATCAATTATTTTTAGCATATTTAACACATTTATCAGGATGAACAGCTTTCTAGTTTATAATAGGAAGCTAAGAAATCATTTATTTTGTTCATTCAGATGTGTCTATGAGTAGATCAGTTGAAGTAATGACTAAGCTTATGTTAGAAAAGGCATTTTAGATTAGAAATTTTATCTAATTTTTGTTTTCATCATTTTCATAAGCTTTTATTATGTAATCACATAACTTCTGAAAGTAGTTTAGTCATTTTGTGATAACTCCAGGTCATCCTTATGAACAACAGCTATTTTACTATGCTGTTAGATATGCCTGTGAATGGAGACAGAGAATATGTAGGGACATAGGGCTAAATAGGGACTGACTTCAGGAGTTTATCTGGAACTTGATTTGTTTGAAGTCCCTGATGTCAGCCTGCTTTGGGTCATTTGCTCATTATCATTTTCTACTTAAGCTACTTTACTCACACAAAATAGGCTGTTTCTAACTGTTTTGTAATCATTTTTCTATTTCTTTGGTACTAAGTTTGTTAAAGGAAATTGAAGGAGAAATTCCCTTTACCATTTCTAGAAATTTTCCCTCTATTTCAGAACATTTTATACAACATTTACAAATCCTTTATTGAACTAAATGCTGATGCTTTGAGGATGACACCAAGCCTCTTCTGTAAGCTATAGTGTATGTTTGACTTTTGGTAGCATCCCAAGTTTAGGCAACAATAAAACGTTTTTTTTTTAGTTCCCAAATGATGGGTCAGCATTATCTTATAACATTTCACATTATGAATAATATTCTGGTCCAGGAGTGAGTGAGATTGCAGGATCAGGCAGAGGATGATAACAATATTATTAGTTAACAGTCTGCTTTTTTAGGATAAGATGTTTGATTTCTAGAAATATAAATAAAAATACTGTCCTTGGGTATAAGAAGGTGATTAAACCAAAGGTAACAGTGTTTTCTGTCCATCTAACCATTACCTTGTGCTCTGTAAACCACTGATAAATTTACAACACCTGTGAAGGCTCTAAGTTTGATTATATTTTCTAATCATCAAAGGTGGGAGCAGTCAGCTTGTCTTTCGTTGTCTCATGGTCATCAAGATATGCCAGGGGTGAATTTGACAAGCTTACTTTAAGAGAATAAACATCTTCATTTGCACAAATACCTTCATTTACATTTAAAGCTCTACTTGGGATACAACAGCTTCAGAGATTAAATGTCATGAAAAGCGAAAAGCCTTAGATAGAAAACAGCTATGTTTTTTATATCAATTACTTCGATCTTCTATATCTTGTTTCTTTTTGAAATAATGAGAGTTTCCCATTAGAAAGTGTAGCCCAGCCAATTTCATATGCTCATCAGAGATTTTTCTGTCCTACTTACATGAAATGTAGACACTATTGAATGTATAATACACTGTTGTAGATCAGTGTTTTACTATAGTGAGTGCATTGCTGTCTCATCACTGAATTGTACTTGTTGATGTATCTTTAACCATAATAGTATTGCTGCCAACCCAGGCAATAGATTACTCTTTGATGATTATCAGTTTATGTTGGCCATAATGCCTTTCTGAAATAAAGCTGGCTATTTAAATATCCACATAATGCCATCTTCAGGATCACTTGTCAACATCACTTTTTCTCCTGTCTGCTGGCTGGCTGTGTTACTTCTGACTTCTGTGGTTCACTCCCACCCCCCTTTTTTGGGGGGTGGGGGAGAAGAGAGATTTTATTTTTAAGCAATCTCTACACCCAACATGGGGCTCGAACTCACAACCTGGAGATCAAGAGTCAGCACGCTCCACTGACTGAGCCAGCCAGGCACCCCTGTGGTTTTCCCTTTTTTGCTTTCAACTGTTCCTGCCATTTCTCTTTTGCTTTTTTACATCCCTCACCCAACAGCTTGACCCTTTGTAGGTTTTACCTTCTAAAGAGAATGGCTTTTTTCTTCTGGAGTAGACTGATCTCTCAAAACTACCATATGGACTCTGACTTTCCAGCTCCATTGAGCTGTTTTCATTATTACGGGTTTCTCAAGAATTCCTTCCTTCATGCATACTGTTCTTTAACAACAAAACCTTTATTTTAAATTTAGAACCTCAGCACTTCTGTTGGTTATTTGGCCTCCATATAATTGTGGACTTGCACCACAGGTTTATTTTTTTTCCCTGTATATTAAACTGTTTAGAGGCCATAGTAATGGAACATTTTCTGCATCTTTATTAAACAAATTTCAAGCAACTGATCCAGAAGATAGACAGTTTAAGGTATTATATCTTGACTCAGTGTTTCAATGTGTACCTTGGTAAATAGCTATTTTAGCATATCCTATCTATAAAGTTATATTTTACAATATAAATGTAGATGGCTAATTTTAAAAAGTGTTATTAGTTTCCCATTATACATAATATACACTCATGTAAATTAATTGTACTATTTAAGAACCTCACTTTAAAAATGCCCTAAACCATATCTTTTTCACATAACTTCAATTGCTTATAATCAATATGTTAAGAACTGCTAGTCATAGAATGCAGATGTTTTGGAACATGTATTTTAAAGGATGCACAAACACTTTCTTTGTACAAGTGTATATAAAGAATATATTTTTGGGGCAAGAAAATTAAGGTTACTGCTAGGAGAGACTTATTTTAAAATAATCAGAAAGAGGGGTGCCAGGGTGGCTCAGTCGGTTAAGCATCTGCCTTCGGCCTAGGTCATGATCCCAAGGCTCTGGGATTGAGCCCCGCATAAGGCTCCTTGCTCCACGGGGAGCCTGCTTCTCCCTCTCACTCTGCCTGCTGCTCCTCCTGCTTGTGCTCTCTCTCTCAGTCTAATAAATAAAATCTTTAAAAAAAATAAAAAGTTACACTGAATGCCTATTTAAATATAGCTTTTCATTAGGAAAATATAGGAATAGGTTATTCTAATATTTGTTTAAAATAGTTTGATGAATTTATGAAGGGTATATTATTAGTTTTTAAAATTATGCTTATTTTTACAATAGATATATCACTGTTCTTACTTTCAGTGAGATGGAATTGCCTAAGTCAACATGTTACCTTATTACATAAATTTCAGATCTGAAAGTACCATGTGAATATTCAAAAGGTACTGAATAAAGTAAAAGGGAATGTTTTTAATATGCAGAAAGTAAAAACCCATACATTTCATTTTCTTGAAAGTCCCTGAATGGGCATCTTTTTTTCTCAGCTTTAATGAAACATAATTGACCTATAACGTTGTGTATGTTTAAGGTATACAGTGGGTTGATTTGGTATACTCATATATTGCAAAATGACTATTACCACAGCATTAGCTAACACCTCCATCATGTTACATAGTTACCATCTCTTTTTTGTGATGAGAACATTTAAGATCTACTCTCTTAGTAACTTGGAAGTATATATTACAGTATTGTTAACTGTAGTCACCATGCTGTACATTAGATTCCCCAGAACTTATTCATCTTATACCTGCCAGTTTGTACTCTATGGCCAACATCTCCTCATTTCACCTGTCCCCCAGCCCTTAGTAGCCACCATTCTGTTTCTGTTTCTGTGACTTCAGCTTCTTTAGACTCTGAATTAAGTGATATCCTGTAAGTCTTTTTTTTTTTTTTTACTTATTTCAATTAGCATAATGACCTCAGGGTCTATCTATGTTGTAGAAAATGGCAGTACTTTCTTCTTTCTCATGGCTGAATAATATTCCAGTGTGTGTGTGTGTGTGTGTGTGTGTGTGTGTGTACATATACCACAGAACAGGTATCTTTAAAATATTTTGTCAGTCTGATACAATTTGTCATTGCTCAAGGCAATCTCCTGAGAGTCTACCACCTATGTGGCTCTGTAGTTTAGGCTGTGTGAGGTTAATGTGGGCATCTCAAATAGATTTTATTCTAACATTCAAAACCATTATGTTTAGACATAACTAGATCAACTAGGTCATTGTAGATAGTAAGAGAAGATAGGTGTTGTTTTTAATATATATATCAATAAAACAGTTTCTAATTATGTTGCAGGCATTACTCATCAGTCTTAAGTATGGTTGTTTTATGTGGCAATTGGGGGATGCTGATACATGTTTTCAGATCCATAGTATGGAAAATAAAATGAGCTTTATAGTACACACAAAACAGGTAAGTACTTACCAATTACTTTGGACTTCTAATGAACCACTGTGTTAGTGATGTGATGAACACTGGGTGTTATACACAACTAATGAATGTTATATGTTGGCTAATTGAATTTTTAAAAAAAAAGGAAAAAAAAATTTTAAAGTGCCAATCCATTTTGCTTCAAGGAAAACCTTTGATATCATATGAAATTAAGACATTTAAGACCAAAGGAAAAAAGGCAGACCTTTCCTAAGCAAATAAGCCAGAAACTTATCTGAATAATTTATTTCAGTTTTATAATAATGAAACTCTTTTTTCTGCCATTTCCTTTAATTCTGGTCAGTATTCCCTACCTCTTTTATCAAGGTATTGGTAGTCCTTACCTCTTCTTGACCAGTATCATATCTGAGGCACTAGCTGCATCGAGTAGGTTGCTTCTTAAATCCCTTCAAAGCCTAAGTACTCCCTCTATTCTTGACATGCTGCCTCCTACTAAGAAGGTTCCTTTTCAGATAGATAGGGAACTGCCCACTGCCATGTATGTCATTTACACATTCGTCCGTGTTTCATATTTACTGTCGACATGTATTTTACTTTGTAGGCTGGCCTTGTGGTAAAACTATTAATGAAGCTAAATGGACAGTTAATGCCGACCGAAAGAAATTCATGAGAGGAAAGCAGCTGATAAACTTAAGCCACCACATTTTGTAATGCAGATTTTTTTCTATGAAAGATTTCTTAAACTATTACTTTTAACAAGGCATTTAGTTTCTTGTAATATATGTATACAATTACATTGTACAGAATCTGTACTTCTGTTTGGTGTGTAATATACCAGTTAGTTTTATATAATATCCTCATAAGCTATTCTAATTTTTGAAAGAAACATGCAAAAAAAGTGTAGATTGATCATCTGTACATTAATGGACAAAACAGTAAGCTTTATAAAAAGTTATTTTTGGTAAATGGTAAAGAATTTGGAGTGGAATGTAATGAAATTAAAATATAGCTTTGGTATAACTTTGTGTGTCATTTTAAAATATACTGGACGTCAACAAAGTTGAATAAAGAAAATATATTTTCTACTTAAATCACATAACACTGCTATTTCAGTCATTTTTCTGTAATCCAAGAAAAATTCTCAACAAGTTTTTAAAAGTGTTAGTTAAAATGTGTAACTAGTGTAAGTTAGTATTTCACAAAGTTATAGTTCTTGAAACCTCTGTATCATAATTAACCTGTATGCCTCTTTAAATGAAGATTTCTGGGACTCAGTATATACAAGTTCATTCACTCTCTACAAGTAGCAGTCCTAGGAATCTTAAGTTTGAGTTGTTTTCTATTGAAATAATTCCAGACCCAGTAATGAATTTGTATTAAAGTAAATGACACAAAAGTGCCTGGCATACAAGCATACACATACATAGACACACAGATTAAGTGACAATTTTTGGATATAAGTAGTTGCATTTATTACATATATGTTATATTTTTATGGTTTAGCTTAATGAATTATATTTGCCTTTACACTGTATGAAGTAGATCACCAAACACCTGTTTCATTTAGGGGAGTATTGATATCATAGATGAGGAACTAACGGACTCCTAATCTGAGTCATCTGACTTATCTTGACTAATCTATTTAATAAGCTTAGAAACTAGTCTTTCCAAGCTAACAGACTGATGTGTTCTAAGTAAGTACAAAGATGCAGTAGTTGTATTTGAAGTTGTCCTAAAGATTGCAGGTAATTTTTATACATCGTAATTTACACTTCACATTAATTTCTGCTTATTTCTAATGGTGCTCTTTCTGAGCCTTATTAAAATTACATGGTTAAGTAAATTGAATGAGAAAGCCTGCTTTATCTCTAATTCTGTGCTAAGCACTTTTGATTCTGCATGGACAATGCCCTGTTGGGTTTCATTCATTCCAGTGGCCTCAACTGAAATACCTTGTTGACTCCCAAACCTAAAATTTCATCCTCAAATTCTCTTCTGAATTCTAGATCTTAATTTCCAGTTTCCTGCTATTCTAGCTCCACCTAAATGGTGTACAAGAGGAACTTCTATTTCATCATACCTAGAAGCAGAATCTGTTTTCTCTGCTTGCTGGATTCGGTCCTTCCACTTGTAATCTCTTTGGTTAGTGGCATCATCATATTGCATCCAGTTGCGTAGCCTGGAAATTTTGGAGTGTTTTTCAACCTTTCTCTCCTTTCTTATCCCAGACATTCCATTTATTGAGTCTTGTCAAATGTGAGTACTTTCCCATTCCCTTCCTCCCTGGTTGCACTGCATCTACCCTAGTTCAGGCCCTTACCACCTGTTTCTAAGTTTAACTTCCTCCCTGGCTTCCCCTGGCCAAGTCTCTACGCCCTGCCCGCGTATCTGCCACACTGGTGCCAAGTTCACCTTTCTTACAGATCTGATTATTTCATTTCCCTCTGAAAACCTTTCATGGTTCCTTACTATATGTAGAATTAAATTCCAGTTCCTTAGTATTGAATACAGGGCCCTGAATTATATGGTCTCTAACCTTCCTATCCTGATGAATATGTAACCAGTTTTCCCACACTCATCCTTTTCTCCAACCCAGTGTTTCCTAACCCTGGCTCTGCGGTCTTGTGGGGAGTTCTACTACATAATGATTCAATAAATGTAGGGTGGGGCTCAAGGATTTGTTTTTTATTTTGTTTTGTTTTTAAGATTTTTTTTTAAAGATTTTATTTATTAATTTGACAGAGAGAAACAGCCAGCGAGAGAGGGAACACAAGCAGGGGGAGTGGGAGAGAAAGAAGCAGGCTCATAGCGGAGGAGCCTGATGTGGGGCTCGATCCCAGAACGCTGGGATCACACCCTGAGCCGAAGGCAGACGCTTAATGACTGCGCCACCCAGGCACTCCTGTTTTTAAGATTTTATTTATTTATTTGAGAGAGAGCCAGAGAGCACAAGCAAGGGGAGCTGCAGAGGGAGGGGGAGAAGCAGGCTCCCCACTGAGCAGGGAGCCTGACGCAGGGCTTGATCCCAGGACCCTGGGATCATGACCTGAGCCAAAGGTGGACGCTTAACCGACTAAGCCACTGAGGCACCCCAGGATTTCTGTTTTTAAAGTATCCCATGTAATTTTGATGTACAACTAGGGTTTAGAACTGCTCTTATAACCAACTTTAGGAGTTACCTAATTGCTCTTCCTTTCACAGAGGGAGGTGATAGACTACGTCAAACAACTCCCTGCTCCATAGAATACAGTGTACCCTCCTGGTGTTACACAGTATGGCAGCCCTGTAGAGAAGGAAGACTATTAGAGTAGCTTGGTATTAAAGGCTTAAAAGTATATAGCATTAGAAAGTCAATTTTCAAATATAGTATGGAGCAAAAAAAGTAATCATTTTCTGTCAGAGCATAACCAGAAATAAACAATAATGGAGAAATACAAACAGGTTTTAATGAATGCTTAGTATTGGTCAGACATTGTATGTGCACTGGGGATAAAAGATGCCATTTTCCTTTTCATCATTCTTTCAATAAATCTGAGTGCCATTTATGTGTCAGGGATCCAGTGGTAAGAGAATCAAAGCTCCCGCCTTTAGGGAACAAAGTTTAATGAGGGAGACAATAAATACTTAAGGAAATACATATTTATAAAGTCCAATAAGTGATGAAAGAAAAGTACGTGTATTATGTAAGGATAAAGTGGGAAACTTGATCTGGCCTTAGAGATCAGGAGAGGCATCCCTGAGCAAGTGATGCTTCAGCTGGCATCTGAGGGGTGAGAAAAAAGGATATTTGAGGGCGAAGTGAAATGGAATGAGATGTTTTGAGCCCAAGAATGTCCTGGAGAATTGACAAAATTTTCTCATTTTTCACTAAAAAGTAAATTCAAACACTTTATCCAAATCACAACAAATGAGTGTCCGCTGTAGAAATAAAACCAGAACAATTAACACTGCCCATGATAAATGTATTAGAAAAAACTTGCTGAAGAACACATCTTACAAGATTAAAAGTTGCCAAAATTGACTGCCCCCACCAACATTAGACATGATAGCAATATTTAACAAAGTAAAACTGGCCACAGTTCTTGACCAAATTTAATAGATGAATTGGATCAATAAAATTTAGAATTTAATTTGACCCTGAGGAACTCAAAAGCAAAAACTAATTGGAACTATTAAATATATGCAAAAAAACTGATTGATGAATCAATTCCTTGCTTTATAATTTATACAGAAAAATACTCCCAATGAAAATAATTTCAGTAAAATGAAATGGAAAAAATATAAATTGTTTTTGCTGTGCTGTGTAGAAAAGTAATGAAGGAATTAGGTGGCTTGAGTTCATCCAATAAATACTTTCTCAACAAAAATCCATCTGTAATGGTATGATTCTCATTTAAAGTTTGTATTTATAAGGTCAGAGTGCCTCTAGAGTATTTGGAGAGGCAGAGGTAGGCAGACTGAGAAGGCCCTAAGGCAGAAGAAGGGTAAACCCCAGGAGTTCTTAGAGGCAAGAGTGCTTGAGGCAAAGGAAATATTTTTCAGACATCTTACAATGTAAGTGAGAAAGGTAATCTGAATACATTGTACTAATTTCTATGATAGAAGGAAGCACTGGGGACACCTGGGTGGCTGAGTCGTTTAAGTTTCCAACTCGGTTTCAGCTCAGGTCATAATCTCAGGGTTGTGAGATCGAGCTCTTTGTTGAGCTCCATGCAGCAGGGAGTCTGCTTGAGATTTCTTTTCGTTCTGCCCCCCACCCAGCCCTGCTTACTCTCTAAAATAAACAAATAAATCTTTAAAAAAGAAAAAGAAGGAAGCACTGGTTGTTCAGGAATTATTGGAAGGACACCAACCACGAATGGATGGGAAATTAGAGACTGACTTACCTCATTAGTTAAATAATAACAATAGCTAATGCTTAAAATGGTGCTTACTGTGTGCTTTGGCATTGTTTTAGATATATTAATTCATTTAGCCCTTACAATAATCACAATGAAGCAGATACTAGTATTCCCATTTTACAGATGAAGAAACAGAAAGTTAAGTAGCTTGCCAAAGAGAATATACCTTAAGTGGTGGAGCTGAGATTCATATCAAGGCAGTCTGGCTCCAGAGTATTAATGAATCAGGAACATGATGTGTGATTATAATAAAAACATTACAAGATCTTTGTTTTCTTATAAAAAGGTTAGAAGTCAACTTTCTAACACAGTGTTGTAAATATTTTCATTTTCATACACTGTATAACTTTGAATACAATTGTGTATGGAGAGGTTATGTTACTTGTCTAAGGTCAAAGACCAAAAAGCGGTAGAGTCAGTTTAAAATCTGGCAGCCTGTCTTCTGTATTCAGACATTTGTCAGGTAAAGGAGAAGTAGCTGGGAGGCTTAAAAAAAAAAAAAAAAAAAAAAGGACCATATTTTGAAGAATGTTGTGTTCCCTGCTAATGAGGAGCCATTGGAGCCTTTGGGACTTGACTAGCTCAGATTTGTCTGTTGAAAGATCACCGTGGGCCGGTGTAAGGAAGGGCTCAAAGGGATCTGAACAAGAAAGTATAAGACAACGGGGAGAAGTGGATTAATGTTTTGACAAAACCCAGTGACCTTTTGGGTATGGAAACTAAGGAGGAGATAGGAATCATAAATCCCCTCTTTCTGTCCTGGGCAACTGGGAAAATGGTATCATATACTGCCTAAAATAAGGAATGGAGGATCATTTGAAGAAATGTGTTAAATTCTACTGAGAAATGGGCGAAGGTAGAGCAACCCCAAAGCATCTCATTAGGCAAATTGATATCAGTATGCAAAAGAAATAGCGTGGTACCATCCTGCATACTGTATATTCAATAAATTTCATATGGCCAAAAATTAAATATTAAAAAAATCTTTAATATCCCTAGAGAAAAATGGACTAGTATATTTTTGTGGCAGAGAGCACATTTGTCGATATCATGAGAGATAACAGGTGTTTAAAATGCCTTTTAAATGTGCGCGATATAAAGGAAGGCAAAAGAATCAAGGAATTCAGAGCAACTAACAGGAATGCAGAATGGCTAATATTTGGCTATATATGGCTCATATATGGCAAAGAGGAATGCAAAATGGCACAACCATTTTGGAAGAGTTTCGTAGTTTTTTGTTTTTTTTTTTAAGATTTTATTTATTTATTTGACAGAGAGAGAGAGACACCCAGCGAGAGAGGGAACACAAGCAGGGGATTGGGAGAGGAAGAAGCAGGCTCCCAGCAGGGAGCCTGATGTGTGGCTCGATCCCAGGGTCCTGGGATCACGCCCTGAGCCGAAGGCAGACGTTTAACAACTGAGCCACCCAGGCGCCCCCGTAGTTTCTAATTTTTTTTTCTTATTGGAGAGAGGGAGAGGGAGAGAATCTTAATTAGGCTCCATGCCCAGTGCAGAGTCCAACCCCACAACCCTGAGATCACGACCTGAACCAAAATCAAGAGTCAGGTTCTTAACCAACTGAGCCACCCAGATGCCCCTGGAAGAGTTTAGTAGTTTCTAGGTTAGATAGACACCTACTATGGAGCCCAGTTGTTCCACTCCTGGGTATTTATCAAAGAAAAAAAAAAACTTACATTCACACAAAAATCTATGTTCAGACTTTTATAGGATATACTTTTCATTTTTTCACAATTCATATGATATATAATTATTGATAACTGCCCCAAACTGGACAACCCATATATCCTTTGATGGGTGAGTGAAACAAACTCAGATACATCCATATGAAATACTACTCAGCAACAAAAAAGAATAAAGTATTGATGAACAATATGAATGAATTTCAAATACATTATGCTAACTAAAAGAAGCCAGACTCAATGGTTTATATACTGTAACATTCCGTTTAGATGACATTCTGGGAAAGGCAAAACTATAGGATCAGAAAGCAAACAGTGGTTATTAGAGGGTAAGGATGGGAGTGAGAAGATGTGGGAGTATAAAGGGGAAGCATGAGGGAATCTGGGGAAGTAAAAGAACTGTATCTTGGGTGGCTTAGTCAGTTAAGTGTCTGCCTTCGGCTCAGGTCATGATCCCAGGGTCCTGAGATCAAGTCCTGCATTGGTCTCCTTGCTCAGCGGGGAGCCTGCTTCTCCCTCTGCCTGCCACTCCCCCTGCTTGTTCTCTCTCTCTCTCTGGCAAATAAATAAATAAATAAATAAATAAATAAATAAATAAATAAATCTTAAAAAAAAAAAAAGAACTGTATCTTGACTGTGATTGACAAATACTTAGTGTCTTTGTCAAATCTCGTGAAATTGTACATCAAAAAAGGAAATTTTACTATATGTAAATTTTAAAAGATCATAACTTGCTATACAAGTGTTGAAAATTTACCAAAAATATATATAAATTCAGTAGAAATTTAAGTCAGTATCCAAATTCCAACAGGGAGTGGTCAAAGGTTAACAGAGAGTCTAAGTTCAGAAACGCAGACAACTTTAAAATACAGGGAAATATACAAAGGTACAAGTGTAGTGATCCAAAGGGTCACTGGTACCCCAATGTTTATAGTAGCAATGTCCACAATACCAACTGTGGAAAGAGCACAGATGTCCATCGACAGATGAATGGATAAAGAAGATGCAGTGTGTGTGATACACACACACACACACACACACACACACACACACACACACACACACACGAGGAATACTACTCAGCCATCAAAAAATGAAATCTTGCCATTTGCAATGACATGGGTGGAACTAGAGGGTATTATGCTAAGCGAAATAAGTCAGTCAGAGAAAGACAATTGTCATATGATTTCACTCCTATGTAGAATTTAAGAAACAACAGAGGAGCATAGGGTAAGCGAGGAAAAAATAAAATAAGACGAAATCAGAGGGAGACAAATCATAAGAGACTCTTAACCACAGGAAACAAACTGAGGGTTGCTGGAGGGCAGGGAGGTGGGCAAATGGGGTAACTGGGTGTTAGGCTTTATGGAGGACACATGATGTAATGAACACTGGGTGCTGCAAGCAACTGATGAATCACTGAACTCTACCTCTGAAACTAATAATGCACTATATGTTAATTAATTGAATAAATAAAAGTTTAAAAAAAATATGGGGACAAGGAAACAGTCAGAAAAACTAAGAGGCAGCCCATGGAATGGGAGAATATATTTGCAAATGACACTACAGATAAAAGACTGGTATCCAAGATCTACAAAGAACTTCTCAAACTCAATACACGAGAAACAAATAAACAAATCAAAAAATGGGCAGAAGATATGAACAGACACTTTTCCAATGAAGACATACAAATGGCTAACAGACACATGAAAAAATGTTCAAAATCATTAGCCATCAAGGAAATTCAAATCAAAACCACACTGAGATACCACCTTACGCCAGTTAGAATGGCAAAAATTGACAAGGCAAGAAACAACAATTGTTGGAGAGGATGTGGAGAAAGGGGATCCCTCCTACATTGTTGGTGGGAATGCAAGTTGGTACAGCCACTCTGGAAAACAGTGTGGAGGTCCCTTAAAAAGTTAAAAATTGAGCTACCCTATGATCCAGCCATTGCACTACTGGGTGTTTACCCCAAAGATACAGACGTAGTGAAGAGAAGGGCCATATGCACCCCAATGTTCATAGCAGCAATGTCCACAATAGCTAAATCGTGGAAGGAGCCGAGATGCCCTTCAACAGATGACTGGATTAAGAAGTTGTGGTCCATATATACAATGGAATATTACTCAGCTATCAGAAAGAATGAGTTCTCAACATTTGCTACAACCTGGACGGCACTGGAGGAGATAATGCTAAGTGAAATAAGTCAAGCAGAGAAAGACAACTATCATATGATTTCTCTCATCTATGGAACATAAGAACTAGGATGATCCATAGGGGAAGAAAGGGATAAAGAAAGGGGGGGTAATCAGAAGGGGGAATGAAACATGAGAGACTATGGACTCTGAGAAACAAACTGAGGGCCTCAGAGGGGAGGGGGGTGGGGGAATGGGATAGACTGGTGGTGGGTAGTAAGGAGGACACGTATTGCATGGTGCACTGGGTGTTATACACAACTAATGAATCATCGAGCCTTACATCGGAAACTGGGGATGTACTGTATGGTGACTAACATAATAAAAAATAAAAAAAAAATATGGGGAAATATAAAACTTTGCTAACAAAAATGCAAACCCTTATTAGTTTAAATTATATGAACTAAAACTCAACTAATTACATTAATAAAAATTAATGTTGGCATAGGACTGAGACAACATATAAGAATATTTTTGGTTGCAACTGAAAATTGGTTTAATCTTTTGGTAAAACAGTCTAGAAATACGTACCCCCTTTGAACTGATGATCCCACATTAAGGACACTCAAAGGATGAACCCGCTGCCCCCACTTTCTCATTTGCAGTGCTTTACTGGTATAATTTCCCCCTACTTGCCTAGGGAGTAGACTACATATACTCCAATTCAACAGGGGGAAAATGATAGTTTTCTAACATTACTGTAAAAATGGAGCAAAATTGTACAGTTAAAAATAATACATATCCAGGGGCGCCTGGGTGGCTCAGTCAGTTAAGCATCTGCCTTCAGCTCAGGTCATGATCCTGGAATTCTGTGATCAAGCCCCACATCAGGTTTCTGCTTGGCGGGTAGCCTGCTTCTCCCCCTGTCCCTCACCCCATTTGTGCTCTCTCTCTCTCTCTCAAATAAATAAAATCTTTAACAAAAAAAATACATAACCAAAGCAATTGTTTTTAAAAGAAGTCTCCCTACGAGCATACTAAATGCTTTAGTTGTTAGAGAATCATGTAATTATGTCATCAACTCAATTATATGAACTAATAACACAAGTACAATCCCACATCAGTAATTAGCAAATGACTTGTTCACTTTTGGAATGTGCTGTGTGGTGTTTTAATAACACTCCTTCCCAGTTATATTTTACAGATGCTGATAATACTTTTGTTTGTATTTATTGAATATATACCAGTAGGGCAGTGAAAGGGAAAGAATGGAAAATAAGTCACGCGGAGATAGAAAAATGGATAAACAATTTTCACTTAAATTGAATGTGTGCTATTTTTCCTTTCCAGATTGTCTGCTTCCAACTAATATTGGAATAGTTTTGTACACATAACCCTATGAGGAAGAAAAGCCAGTCTGTTTTTTTAATTTATTTCAACCATTTCATTCACAAGTAACTAACTGTACATAGATAAAAGTAGGGTTTTAAGGGCACCTGGATGGTTCAGTTGGTTAAAGATCTGCCTTGGGCTCAGGTCATGATCCTCAATCCTCGATCCTTGGATCGAGCTCTGCAGCAGACTCCCTGCGTAGTGGGGAAGTCTGCTTCTCCCTCCCCCCTGCTCTTGTACTCTTGCTTGCACTCTCGCTCTCTCTCAAATAAATAAATAAAATCTTTATAAAATAATAATAAAGAATCCTCTTTTTAAAAAAGTTGGATTTTAATTAACTTTATCTGAACTTTGGTTTACTTGATATTTACTACTTTAAAATAGATGGATGTGCACACACTGCATATTATTTTATGTTGCAACAGTGTAAAAGTCGGGCTCTACTAAGTGCTATAAAGTTAATAAGTTTCTCATCTTTCTTGATCATAATCAGTCATTGAAATGAATGGTAAAATACATCATTCATACTTACAATTCCAAGAGAGATTAGATAAACACTATGATGAGAACATGACAAAATGTTTTTGAAACTTATTTTCTACTTATGAATAAACTTTGAGACAGTAAAGATAAAGATAATCCAACTTGCTTTTTAATATGGAGTTTAAATCACAAGTCAGAAACTTTGTAAACTCCCTATAAGAAAAGGAAAGCATAAAAAGGATAGGAAAACTACCTGCGTTCCAAAGACCAAAGGTAATATAAATTGCCATATTAAAATTAAGAAGCTTTTTTCCTTTCTACCTTATGCTGAGTAAAGAAAGTAAGTATACTAAGCAGCAGCTTTTAATGCCTCGATTAAGAGAACAACAAAAAATATAGACTTCTGGAACATCAGCAAATTATATGTGTTTCCAACAGTATAGTAGTGGTATAAAAACAGACATATAGGTCAGTGGAATAGAATAGAGACCCCAGAAATAAACCCACACATATTTGGCCAACTAATTAACAACAGAGGAGCCAATCATATACAATGGGAAAAGGATAGTCTCTTCAATAAATGATGCTGGGGAAACTAGACCACTGTCTTACGCTATGCACAAAAATTTAACACAGGGGTGCCTGGGTGGCTCAGTTGGTTAAGTGTCCGACTCTTGATCTCAGCTCAGGTCTTGATCTCAGGGTCCTGAGTTCAAGCTCTGCGTTGGGCTCTATACTGGGTGTGGAGCCTACTTAAAAAGATGAACAAAGTGGATTAGAAACTTGAACATAAGACCCGAAATGATAAAACTCTAAATAGAAAACATAGGGGGTAAGCTCCTTGCCATTGGTTTTGGGTGACTTTTTGGATTTGACACCAAAAGCAAAGGCAGCAAAAACCAAAAATAAACATGGGACTATATCAAATTAAAAACTGCACAGCAAAGGAAACTTTATATAAAGAAAATGAACAGGCAACCCATGGAATGGGAGAAGATATTTGCAAGTTTATATCTGAGGGAGGTTAATATCCAAAGTATATAAAGGACTCATACAACTCAATAGAAAAAAAAATCTGATTTAAAAATGGGCAGAGGATCTGAATAAACATTTTTCCAAAAACATAGTTGGCTAACAAGCACCTGAAAGGTGCTTAACATCATTAATCATCAGGAAAGTGCAAATCAAAATCAAATAGATCTCACCTCACACCTGTTAGAATGGCTAGTATCAAAAAGAAAAGAAATTAGAAGTGTTGGCAAAGGTATGAAGAAAGGGAACCCTTGTGCACTATTGGTGGAAATGTAAACTGGCGCAGCCATTATGGAAAACAGTATGGAGGTTCCTCAAAAAATTACAAATAGAACTACCATATGATCCAGCAATACCACTTCTGGGTATTTATCCAAAAGAAATGAAAACCTTAGCTCAAAAAAAAATACATGTACCCCCATATTCACTGCAGCATTATTTACAATAGCTAAGACACAGCAACAACCTAAGTGTCCATGAATGGATGAATGGATTAAAAAAAAAAGTGCCATATTTTTATATTTTTACAACAGTATTATTCAGCCATAAAAAAGAAATCTTGCCATTTGCTACAACATGGATGGACCAATGATGGCATTATGCTAAGTGAAGTAAGTCAGACAGAAACAAAAATACCATGTGATCTCACATGTGGATCTAAAAAACAACAACAAAAACAAGCTCATAGATGGGGAGAACAGATTGGTGGTTTCAAGAGGCAGAGGGTGGTGGGTGGGTGAAAATGGATGAAGGCAGTCCATAAGGTACAGACTTCCAGTTATAAATAAGTCATGGGAAAATTATGTACAGCATGGTGACTATAGTTAATAATACTATTGCATATTTGAAATTTGCTACAAGAGTGGATCTTAAAAGTTCTCTTCACAGAGAGGAGATTTATTAACTGTATGGTGATAGATGTTTAGACTTAGTGTGGTAATCATTTTGCAACATATACAAATACCAAATCATTATTTTGTATACCAGAAACTAATGTTATATGTCAATTATATCTCAGTTTAGGAAAAAGACAAAACATAGACTTCTGCAACACCAGCAAATTACATGTATTTTCAATTAGTCACAAAGCTCTTAAGTAGGCAGATGACAACTTGCAAATTCAATCCACAGAATGGGATATGAAAAGACTACACATGTAGAATTATAGAAAAGGGCACATCACTGCTTTTCATAAATTCTGAGAAGTTAATTGCATTCATTATTCAACTTTGTTTATTTTGGTGCAAATGGTGATTTTATTAAAGCACAGAGACAGGGCAGAAAGAGCTGCCACCCATTATTCAACTTTAAATTTCAAACTGGAGTTTGGTGGTGATGCGAGGGTTTGGGAGGTCCATATACTAAAACAATTTGGTAACAGTTGCAGGCTATGGAAAAGGGCTGGGGAAAGTGGTGGGCCAACCACCCTGATAACCAGAAAGGCTGTGACTCCTCACCAAGGTCAAGTGCCCTACTCTGTAGACAAGGTCCTCTGCAAATGAAAGGAGAGCCTTTGACATGAGCCTATAGATAATATGCTTGGAAGTTTTCTGTTAACTTAGTACTCTAAGAATATTTTAAACATCACCTTCTAACAGGATGCAATAATGCTCATCAAAAGATGAATTAATTCAAGTGGCATTTTTAGAATATTCAATCATGGTAAAACTCATTGATTTTTTTCAATTTTGTTACATTTCAGGTATTTATATTAGTAAATCAAGCAAGATCTTTTTTAAGTTTTCCATTTCTTTTTTCTAAAAGCTCTATTACCTAAAAGCTCTGGTTTTCAGTTACGTCCTCATATTCTACAAAGACTTCCTGTTTTGTTTTGTTTTCTGATAAATGCAGCGTTCTTCGTTATAGTAGGCTAGGACTAAATCGGCCTTGGAACTTCAATTTATCCTGTTCAGATGATTGGAGAAGGCAAGTTACAGTCACCTCAGGAGCTTTCTCCAAGCACAGCCACCTCTCCTGTCCCTAGAATCACTTTCGAGTACTCTTCCTGGTAACTGCAAAGGCAGACCCGCCTGCAAATCTCCAGATCCTCGGGATCTCGGGGATCCCTTTAAACAGTGGCGCATACAATGAATCATGGAACACTATGGTGACTAACATAACATAATAAATAATAAAAAAAATAAACAGTGGCGCAATCTCCCTCTCTCCGAGATGAGCACGCTCGGTTATTCCTGGGCCCGGGCAGCGTGCCTTCAGCCACTGACCAGTGGGTTGGGAGTCCGGCAGGTGCTGAAAAATAGCCCCATGAGTAACCGAGACAGAAAAGGTCGGGCTCTATGAGGCAGTTTGGTCGAAGACTGACTAAATGGGTCCTCCACGCCACGTGTCATTTTCATCAGGCCGCTATAGCCTTCTGTTAGCCCCGCAGGCAGGAAAACAAACCTAGGTAGGAGCATGAGCTCTCTGCCCATTGGTGGCCGCCGGCAAGCGTCCGGCCTGGGGAGCTGAATGGAGGCCCTCGCCTCCCCGCAGGTGTCCTAGTGTGACCCGGGCCAGCTCACAAACGCGTAGGGGCGCGGCCGATCCGACGCGCTCAGCCACTGTCGCTGCGGCACAGGGTCGCGTCAGTGCGGAGCGGCAGGCCACCGCTATTGCCCGAGTTGCTGGATGCTCCCCGGCGCGCACCCCCGCTCTGCCCGCCACCAGAGTCACAGCCGCTGAGAAAGGCTCCAGGTGAAGCGAAGCGCTATTACTTACTTGGGCCACCCGACAAGCGAAACCCAGGGTTTCTTCTCCCATTTCCCCTCAACATCTACAGCTCTTTACGTCCTCCCTCTTCCTGCCCCAGGGATACCCACCTCTGGCGTGTGTGCACCCTGTCCCACGTTGCTTTAGCCTCTGTTGAGTGGCCTTTATTCCACATTCCAGGAAACAATTTGTTGATACTGTAGGACACAAAAACGTCTTGTGGTTAATACCTATGTCTTTCAGATCCGTAACAAATTTCAGAGCGTTGTTGTTCAAATTAACTTATATTTATAAAAACAGGATCTGTTTTGGCCTATTAGATTGACAATATTTACTTTTAAATGAGTCTCTCAATGCTTGTGAGGATGAGGGGAAAAAGACTTTCTCCTATACATTTTTAAAATGTTATTTATCAGCCTTTAAAATGTTTACATTCAGTGGAATATTTTGCAGGCATGAAAGATAAGCTTTCCAAATATTTTATTTCAAATCACGGTATGTTAACTATGATGTATATATTCTGTGATGTTGTAAATGTTCAATATCTGCACTGTTCAATAAGGTAGTCACTAGACACATTTAGCTGTTAAGCATTTGAAGTATGGCTAGTATGACTGAGAGGCTAAACTGTAATTTTATTTTATCTAAATTGAAATAGTCACATATAGCTGTTGCCATATTAGACAATGATACTACATAGGCCTCAATTTTATATTAAAAAAAGTAATATGTATGATATTTATCACTGGTTATCTCTAAGAAGTAGTTATAGGGGACATCTGTTCTCCAGCATCTGTTCTTCCTTCGGGTTTGGTTTGCTCTCTCAGATGTGTATACATAAACACATACATGCATATATATATTTCCCTTGTGATATTTGGGGTGGGCAAATGCCACCCTTGGCTGTAGGAGTGAGCCATGTACTATTATCTAAAATAGTATTACTCTGACTCCTAGCCACAATCATTGGTTCAAGGTTGGGGACTTGACCTAATTTGGGCCAACAGAATAGAAGATCTCATCTTTGACTCTGTTTCTTCTTTATTACCAGTCCCAACTGGATGCAGCATTCACAGTCAATCTGTAGGTATCCACACACGGAGACCAGAGCAGCCCTTGTTTAGTTAGTTTTTCATCTTATGAATGTACCTAATGCTACTAACTATACACTTGAAAATAATTCAAATGATAAATTTTATATATTTTTTACCACAATAAAAAATAAAACAAAAAATACCCTTTTGCAGAAGAACCACCAAACACCTGGGGACAAAACTACCTTAAATTGTGGTAACCCATCAAGATCACAATCCCATGTATGCCATGCTTAACTAAAGAAAAGCCCAAGGGCTAAAGCCACCTGAAAAAGCCATCCCCACAAAGCCAAAAGCACAATCTGGGCTGCTACAAAATGTCAAGGTCAAAACTGTACAGCTATAAACCATGAGCCCTTACCACCCTGGAGACTTAATTTCTCCAGTTGTATTTATTTTTCAAAGCGTTCAGCCACGGCACCAGATGTTGCCATTTGAGGAGCAAAGAATAACACCCCTTCTTCTCCTCCCAAGTTTCTTATCATTAAATATAATCAAGCAAATGGGGGTCAAAATATCACATGTATTACTGATAAGACCGCTTAGAGAAAGTGGCTTTGGTCTGTAGCTAAGTGGACTTGTAATAGTTCCCCCCGAATTCAACTAATTATTTTGTCATTACGTAGATGGACAACCTTGGCTCCCCCAACAGGTGGTCAACCCTCTTATTCTATGGAAGACAGCTCACTAGAACACAGAAAGACCTAGAGGGAACCCAGAAGGAGATGAGCTCATCAGTTACTTAAGTCTTCTCTGTAGAGGAGATACTGTGGAGATGAGGCTCAAGGCCAAGGGCATTTCATGGATAGAGTTTCCTCTATACAGAAACATGAAGCCAGGAGAAAGTAGTTACTTCACCGCATGTCTTGAAAAGAAAAAGAAAACTTGGACAAACCAGTAACCATCAAATCTAATGAGTAAGAGATCAAAAAGAAAATTTTACAGAACTCTATAACATATAAAATATTTCAACAAACAGATAATTAGGGTAAGTTACCCAGCTCAATTTATGAAGTTAACCCTGACAACAAAACTGGATAAGAACATTACAGATAAGGAAATTATCAACAAAATTACTAATAACACAGGTATAAAAATTCTCAATAAATGTTACATTTAATTCAAAAGTGAATTAAAAAGCAATATATTGTCTTTCATCCATTTGGAGTTTATCTTTGTGTATGGTGTGAGAGAGTGGTCAAGTTTCATTCTTTTGCATGTAGCTGTCCAATTTTCCCAGCACCATTTATTGAAGAGACTGTCTTTTTTCCACCGGATGTTTTTTCCTGCTTTGTCAAAGATTAGTTGCCCAAAGAGCCGAGGGTCCATTTCTGGGTTCTCTATTCTGTTCCATTGGTCTATGTGTCTGTTTTTGTGCCAGTACCATGCTGTCTTTGTGATCACAGCTTTGTAGTATAGCTTGAAATCCGGCAACGTGATGCCCCCCTTTTGTTTTTCCTTTTCAACAATTCCTTGGCGATTCGGGGCCTTTTCTGGTTCCAAACAAATTTAAGGGCTGTTCATTCCAGTTCTTTGAAAAATGTCATTGGTATTTTGATCAGGATGGCACTGAAAGTGTAGATTGCTCTGGGTAGCATGGACATTTTAACTATGTTAATTCTTCCGATCCATGAGCATGGAATATCTTTCCATCTTTTTATGTCTTCCTCAATGTCTTTCAAGAGTGATTTGTAGTTTCAAGAATATAGATCCTTTACGTCTCTGGTTAAGTTAATTCCGAGGTAATGTATGATTTTTGGTGCTATTGTAAATGGAATGGATTCCCTAATTTCTCTTTCTTCAGTCTCATTGTTCGTGTATAGAAATGCAATTGATTTCTGAGCGTTGATTTTGTATCCCGCCACATTACTGAATTTTACATCAAAAACTAGGGAAGTACTGTATGGTGACTAACATAATATAATAAAAAATTATTCTAAAAAAATAAATTAAAAAAAGCAATATATCGTGATCAAGTTTGATTTACCCTCGAAATGCCAGATGTTCAATAAAGAAAATCTGTTAATGTAATATACCACATTAGCAGGTTAAAAAAGGAAGACAAAAGATAGCTGATATCATTCCTTCTATTCCACATTGTACTTACTGAAGGGCTTAACAAATGCAATAAGATAATAAATGAGTCAGAGAATTGGATAAGAAGAAACAAATACTGCCAATATTTGTAATATTCTCTTTACAGAAAATCTAGTAGAATGTGTAAAGTTGATAGAACTCACATGAGAGTCCAGTCATATTGCTGGAGACAAGATCAACATACAAAAATTAGTAGTGTTCCTATATATGAATATTTTATAAATTAAAAAAGACAGAGAAATCAGGTATCATTCCCAATAGCAATGGAGATATACCACATTATTAAATAGGATGAATCAATATCATAAATGTGTCACTTCTTTCCCAGATTAGTTCACAAGTTTAATTCAATTCTTATTGAAATACAAGCAAGACATTTTGTGGAACTTGATGCACAGATCCTGAAATTGATCTGGCTACGTAAAGGGTTGAGAATAACCATCATAATTTTGAAGAAAAAGGATAAGGGGAGAGGGCTTTCTCTACCAGAGACCAAGATTTATTATAAAGTTATAATCATTAAAACATGTGGTATTGATGCAAACTTAGACAAATAGATAAAAGGAATAGAACTGAAATTCCAGAAACAGCTCTACACATATATATATGACTGAGGCAGCATTAGACATCAGTGAAGAAAGAATTTACTATTGAATATATTGCAGAGACAACTGACTAGACACATGAGAAAAATTAAATTAGATCCCTAACTCATACCATGTACAAAATAATTTCCATATGGATTAAAGAACTGTGACAGGCAAAGCATAAATTTTTTAAACACTTGTGCTGGATATATTCCATTTGCCACTTACACCAGTTAGTCTTTGCTGCATAGCAAACAATTTAGTAAGCTCCCAATTCTGTGAGTAAGCCATTTGGGGATGGCTCAGCTAGGCAGTTCTGACAGTGGTGGCTGGGTTCACCCATGCATTTGTGGTCAGCTGCCAGTCAGCTAGGTCACTCTGCCTCTGTGTGTTGGCTGGCTGAAGGCTAGAATAATTAGTCAACTGTCTCTCATCACCCAGGAAGCTAACCAGACTTCACGCTGCATAGACGCCTATGTAGTGGTCTCAAAAAATGTGCAGTGTCCGAGTGCATTTCAAACCTCTGCTTGTGTCATGTTTGCTAATGCCCCATTGGCCAAAGTTTGAGTCACATGGCCAAAGTGAGATTTGAGCGGTAAGGAAATAGACTCTACTTCTTGGGGCACATGCAAATACTGGAAAAACTTGTGGCCATTTTTGTAATCTCCACCCTCTGATTCTGCTTTGTGCCCCAAAGGGCTAACCTGTATGGACTGCATCAAGTGCCCCTCATGCTCTCTGAATCTCATATGGGTTCAGTCAAAAGGGAGCTGCATCAGAAGATAAGAAGAATGGAGGAGAGTGAGAGTGGGGATTTATTCCCCTGGCTCTCTCTGCTACATCCCTGCTGCTGACTGTATTCATTCATCCAGAGCCCAAGCTCCAGTCAGGTGGCCTTTGTCCACAACGCACTGTCAGGGTTCTCTCTCCCCTACCAGGCTTAGGAGTAACAGTGCAGCTCACTGCACTAGCCCTGGGATACAACACTATTCTCTGGAATTCCCCCACACTCTACCTTTGTAAAGAAACTCTCTGGTAAACTTTCCTCACTCGTAAACTTTCCTCAAATTACTGAATTTGAGTGGAGCATGTTTTCCTGTGGGAACCTGACCGATAGAGAAGTAAATATAGAAGAACCCCTTAAGGCACAAAAGGCAAAAACCATAAAATTAAAACATGAGAAAACACATTGTGGAAATAGAAAATTATACACCCAAATACTTTGACTCAGTCATAGTTAAAATGAAAGCCATAAGCTTGAGAAACTTCGAGTGGAGATGATTTGGACACAGCGATTTTAATAATCTTTAACATTAAGTTAAAGCAAAAGCTAAAAATATATTGATTAAACCCCAGCCTGGCCTGGTGTGGTTAAGGTTCTGTTGAAGTTAGTTTTATGCATGGTTAGAAGATGATTTATTGATGTATCTCCTATCAGGGACATTTATGTTATTTCCAATCTGTTACTATTACAATGTTTTTTGTGTCCACTTAATTCATTCTCTATCCTAATGTCTTCTCACTGCTTTACTTTTCACATTTAAATCTTTAGTCCACTTAAAATTGATTTTTGTGGATGGCAAGATAGGGATAAAATATCTTTTTCTTTCTGTACGGATTTCTAGTTGACCCAGAATCAAAAGCCATACTTTCCACAGTGATCTTAGTGCCACTTTTGTCATAAATCAAGGTCATATGTAACATGGGTTCCTCCTTTTAATTTCAACCTTTCTGTGATCGTATGCTTTACAGTCATCTTTCATAATAGCACTTGGGTTTCTGTTTTTGTTTTTGTTTAATCTGACTTTCAATTGGTTATTTAGTCCATTCACATTAATTTTGATTATATTTGGACTTGGTTTTACTTTCTTTTAAATTTTTTTCTGTCCAATTTCTTTTTCTCTTTTTTTGCTTTTTAAAAAACCTCCCTGAATATTGTTATTGTTCCTCCTCCTCTTTCGTGTTTTCCCCTTAAAGTTTTTCTCTTTATAAGTCTGGTATCTATTCCCTCTACTTTTATTGTTAATAATAACCCTTAAAAATTTATCAAATTTTATCAAGTATGCCTAACACAGTCTTACAGCTGAACAACTTCTCATATACCTCAAAAAAAAAGGCTTTAGAATATTTTAGCTCAAGTCTTGTTTTTATTTTATTTTGAAATAATATTGATTTACAGAGAAGTTGCAATATTTACATTGGTATAATACTACTAACTAAACTATGGACTTTATTTGAAATTTACATTTTTACATTGATGTCTTTTTTCTGTACCAGAGTCTAACCCAGGATCCCATATAAAATTTAGTTGTTACGTCTCCTTAGTCTCCTACAATCTGTGACAGTTTCTGAGTCTTTGTCTTTTATGTCCCCAACATTTTTGAAGAGAACTAATCCGTTATTTTGCAGAATGTACCTCAGTTTGGATTTGCCCGATGTCTTCTCCTAATTGGATTGAGGTTATGCATTTTTGGCAAGAAAACCACAAAGTGATTAGCCCTTCTCAGTCCTCCATATCTTGAAGTACATTATGTAGTGATGATGTTGACTTTAATCACTTGGCAAAGGTGGTGTCCACTGGGCCTCTACACTGCAGTTACCATTATCCTCTGTAATATTCAGGGAGATTCTTGACTCATAATTTCTAATGATTCTAGTTCTTTTTAAATGCCATACATGACACAGTTATTGTTTTATATAGACCATTATTTGAATTTACGTATGTGACCACCATTTTACTTGCTCACTATTCCATCTTGAATTTCAGACCATCTTCTGGTATCTTTTTCCTCTTAAAGTATACCTGTTAGAATTTCCTTTTGAGCAAGTGTCTTGCTGGTAGAAGTTCCCAGTTTTGTTTATCTGTAAATGTTTTTCTGTTCCTTTAATTTTTGAATGATAACTTGGCTGGATATCCAATTCAAGGTTGATAGGAACTTTCTGTCAACATTTTGAAAAAGTTATTCCACTGTCCTCTAGCTTTCACTGAAGTTGCGAGGATGTCTGTCCTCATCTTGTCATTCCTCTGTGGGTGTTCCTTCCCTTCTCTCAGACTGATCTCATGATATGTTCATTGTTTCTATTGTTCTGTAGTTTAAGAATGACACTTCTTTTTATTTATTCTCCTTGGATATGTTGTATATCATGGATCTCTTGATTCATATTTTTCACTACTTCTGGAGCATTCATAGCCAGTATTTCTTTAAATATTGCCTTTGCTCCATTATGTCCATTTTCTCCTTCTGGAACTCTAATTAAATATATGTTACTCCTTCTCATTATATTTTCCATGCATTCCTTTATATTTTCCATCTCCTTCTCTATCTTCACCACATTTTTGGATATATCTTATTTTATTGACTTTTTAATTCTGCCCCCCCTCCATCTTTTTTTCCCCTGTGGAACAGTTTTAATATCTGCTCTGGGTTTCA
Organism: Ursus americanus; assembly: GCF_024610735.1. Classification (NCBI taxonomy): domain Eukaryota; kingdom Metazoa; phylum Chordata; class Mammalia; order Carnivora; family Ursidae; genus Ursus; species Ursus americanus. The sequence continues at coordinate 69,589,304 of NC_142129.1, forward strand.
GAAGTGCCTTTACTCTTGTCTTAGTGAAAGCATCCTGTCTTTTCGTTTAAGACTCCTGGCCCTGATGTGGCTGGGGGATGGGGTGAGGGGAGGAGGGAGAGAAAGAAAAGGATAGGAAGGGTGGCCAGGGTTCCTCTATTCTTTGGCAAACCCCTGTTTCCAGTAAGGGCACAAAGACCAGAGGAGAGAAGCCCCTGCTCAGATGGTGGCTCTCACATCCCCAACCATCATTCAGGAGCCAGTGCTGGAAGCTGGCTCAAGATGAACAAGAAGAGGAACCCTGGGAATCCAAATAAAAGCCTGAAGCCAAGGCCTTTTTTCCTAGGAAAAGTCCTCTTTGCTGTTCACAGGGAGCTACCCTGCAGACAGTTTTATTCCTTATAGAAAAGCAGTCTGTCCCTCTCACCCTCGCTGCTGTTTGGCCTGCAGGATGGCAGTCTCACACTTCTGGGCCCCAAGTGCCTATCAGCCTTTGTCTCCCTACCCTCCCCCACCGCCCACGATTCTTCTGACATGTTCTCAGGCAAGTCATCACCCATCTCCTAGAACCTTCTGGACTGTACATCCCACAAGTATTTGATGGCAGCTTTGAATTCAGCCATCTCATACCTGAAAAGCTTCAGCACATGGGCCTGCTCTGGGGTCAGCACATCACCCTCCTTGCACACCTCATAGTCAGGCAGCAGGGTCACCACACCTCTCTTGAGGATCCACGGAGTGGGGGAACTGCTCCAGGGGTCACAGTGAAAGTTGCTTTGTTTCCAGCTCGAGCGAAGTCCATTTCTGTATATTTTGTAAACCATTCATTCACTTCCTCTCTGGTGCGGTTGGTGAAAAGAAGATCGACCCTCACACCTCAACTTCTTGTTGACCTGATGCAGTCTGTCTTGTACTCGTCAGATGGGCTTCGACCCAAGACCACCATCATCACCTTGTTTTTGCCAAAGAACATCTGGCTATGCTTCCAGGTGTTGCAATGTCTTTCAGCTTGCTGTTCCTCATGTTGGCCACAGAGAAGACAAAAAGGTACTTGTATGGGTCCACACATTTCCGAAGCCCCTCTATCAGGTTCTATTTCAGTTCTAAGCCTTTCTTGGCAGTTTTGGTTAAGGAAACTTTCTTGTTGTGTTTGGATCTGGATATATCTTTCAGACATATTTTACAGTGTACTAACTGTCCAGTTGTTCTAGCATCATTATTGAAAAGACTACCTTTTTTTCAATGCTCCAAAGTCCTGTATTTTTAAAAAACCAAGTATCCGTATGTCATAATCAAATGTCTGGTTCTGGGCTTTCTAAATATTCTATTGATCTATTTGAATATTCTTGTGTCAGTGCCATAACACCTGAGTTACTATAGCCTCATAAGAAGTCTTCATATTCATCAAACAAATCCTCTGCCTTTTTAAAGTATATCATGACTCTTCTTGGCCCTCTGTCCAAAGACTTTTAAGAACCAGCTTGTCAAGTTCCCCAAAAATAAGGTTAGAATTGAATTTATAATAAGATTGAATTTACAGATCAATTTGCAAAGAATACCACTCCATTTATTTAGGTCTTCTCCAATATCTCTCACTACATTTTGTATTTATATGAAGTAGGATTTTTCTGTAGAAGTCTTATACAATTTTTGTTAGATTTATTCCTAAGGACTTGACATTTCTTGACTGTAAATTATACCTCTTTAAACTTTCATTTTCTAACATCTTTTTTTTAATATAAGGAAGGAAACTGACTTTTGTATACCGATTTTATATTCAACATTACTTAATGTTCCTACTGATTCTAATAATGTATATGTAGATGATCTTGGATTTCCTACATACATAATTATATTATCTGTGAGTAATGACATTTTAATTTATTTTTAAATAATCTTTATACCTTTTTTCTTGCCTTATGCTACTGACTAAGATCTCCAGTACAATACTGAATAGAAGTGATGATACGGGGCAATGTTTTCTTGCTTCCAATATCAAAGGAAAGTTTTTACTGTTTCACCATTAGGTATGATATTTATAAATTTTTTTAAGGACACCATTTAGCAGATTATGGAAATTCCCGTCTGTTCCTAGTTTGCTAAAATTTCTTTCTAAAATCATGAAAAATGTTGCAATTTATCAAGTGCTTCTGCATCTATTGAAATGATCATATGGTTTTTCTCCTTAATCTCAATGTGGCAAATCACATTAACTTTTTAATGTTAAAATCCAACCTTCATAATATAATAAAAAATATTATTATAATAAAAAAAATCCAACCTTCAATTTTTGGGACAAATGCAACCGAGTCACAAAATATTCTCTTTATATATTGCCGGTTTTTATAATATTTAGAAAAGTTTTATAATGTTTAGAATTTTGCCTTGAGGGGCGCCTGGGTGGCGCAGTCGTTAAGCATCTGCCTTCAGCTCAGGGCGTGATCCTGGCGTTCTGGGATCAAGCACTGTATCAGGCTCCTCCGCTGGGAGCCTGCTTCTTCTCCCACTCCCCCTGCTTGTGTTCCCTCTCTCATGTCTCTCTCTCTCTCTGTCAAATAAATAAATAAAATCTTTAAAAAAAAAAGGTATATACTTAAAAAAAAAAAAAAGAATTTTGCCTCGAGTAAAGTTGGCCTGTCATTTTTCATATTGTCCTTATTATGTGTTGTCAAGGTTAGTGCTAATGTCCTAAAACAAACTGGAAAATGTTCCCTCTTTTTCTATTCTCTTTGAGAGTCTGTGAAATTTTGAAACCATACCAGTTTAGTAGAAAGGATTTAATATAGGGAGTTGTGTAGACAAGTACCGGAGAACCAAAAAGGCAAAGGGGGAACTTCAGTAACACAGAGCTAGTAAATACCACCCCTAGGATGAAGAGACGAAGGAAAGAGGTTGGGTTATTAAAAACTACAGACTTGGAAGATGGACTGACAAAGCTGGGATCCAGACCTCTGAGGAGGGGTGCTGCACAGCTGTGCAGATACTTCAGGAGTCACACAAAAGACTTACAGTCAGGCTTTAATTCTTGAAAAAGTTTTTTTACATCTAGTTAGTCTTACAGAAAGCATCTCTTTTTTAAGATGTTTTACTTCTGCCTATTAGAAAATTATCATGATGTACTGAATTTGTTGGGACAAGACACTTCAGTACCGTATGTAAACCTACAATATCCACAACGCAAGTGGCACTCTCTGAATGTCAGGGAGCCAATGGCTTTCTGTTTTCCAAAAATTTGCTGAGTTCTTTCATTCCTTTATGTCTCCTTTCTCATTTTCTGTAATTTTAATGTGATTTCAAGGGCATCCTGTGATAAATACATAATCAATAAACTATCTTTAACTAGCAATCATATATAATATTAATTTATGTTACTAATATATATTTTTTTAAGATTTTATTTATTTATTTGACAGAGATAGAGACAGCCAGCGAGAGAGGGAACAGAAGCAGGGGGAGTGGGAGAGAAAGAAGCAGGCTCATAGCGGAAGAGCCTGATGTGGGGCTCGATCCCATAACGCCGGGATCACACCCTGAGCCGAAGGCAGATGCTTAACCGCTGTGCCACCCAGGCGCCCCCAAATGTATTGTTTTAATATCTATTAAATTATTCACTATAGAATAAAAATTATTATAAAATTCATTTGTAATTTCAACATCTTTATTATATGTCTTCTTTTAATATTAATATTTGTTTTGTAGGTTCAAAGGAGAAAATTAAACATGAAAATTAAAATTGAGTTACAATCATGTACTGATGTAAAACATAGCAGCAAATAAGATGTCTGAAAAGGAGCATACTTCAGAAGAGCTAGAAGATATCACTAGTCAATTTAGGACAGAATCTACATCATGGTCAGTGAAACCTGAATTTATTAAAGAAACATCAAATTCTTTAAAGGAAGCTTATGATGGGAAACCTTCCAACCAGATTTGTGAACCACATCCTAGAAATGATGGATTAGGTACACATGATGATACATCAACATTGTCCCCTGGAAATAAGTCTAAGAGAGATGAAGAACAAAGGAAAACTCTTCAATTTTCTGAAACAATCACTATATATGATAGCTTGCGGTTAAAAAGTGGTATTCCACAAAGTCCACCATTATCAATAACTGAGATGGTTGCTGAGTATCAGGCTTTCACTGGCTTCTTTTCTCATGAAACATTAGAAACAACTAGTCCACAGCTCTCTGAAGAAAATCAGAAAGGACTTGGCTTAGGATCAGGTAACTTTACAGTTAACCTCAAGGCCAAGGGTTTACAAGAATTCCCCAAGGACATTTTAAAAATCAAATATGTAAAATATCTATATTTGGACAAGAACCAAATCAAAAGTTTCAAAGGGGCAGATTCAGGTGACCTGCTGGGACTTGAAATTCTATCCTTGCAAGAAAACGGGTTATCATCACTGCCGCCTGAAATTCAGTTACTTCATAATTTAAGGATATTAAATGTCAGTCACAATCAAATATCACATATAGCTAAAGAAATATCACAGCTTGGGAATATGAGGCAACTCTTTTTAAATAACAATTACATTGAGAATTTTCCTTCTGGCTTAGAAAGCCTTGGAAACTTGGAAATTTTAAGTTTGGCTAAAAATAAGTTAAGACATATACCAGATACTCTGTCTAGTTTAAAAAACTTGAAGGTTCTCAATCTGGAATATAATCAGTTAACAATATTTCCTAAAGTTCTGTGTTTCCTTCCAAAGTTAATTTCACTAATCCTTACTGGAAACCTGATAAGCAGTTTGCCAAAAGAAATTAGGGAGCTTAAAAATTTAGAAAAACTTCTGCTGGATCATAATAAACTTACCTTTCTGGCTGTGGAAATTTTTCAATTGCTCAAAATGAAAGAACTCCAACTAACTGACAATAAATTGCAAGTTATTTCACACAAAATTGAGAATTTTAAGGAACTCAAAATTCTAATACTTGATAAAAATCTATTAAAAGAAATTCCAGAGAAAATTTCTCACTGTGTAATGTTGGAATGTCTTAGTCTTAGCTATAATAAATTAACAGGACTTCCTAAGAACATCTATAAGCTCAAAAATTTAAGAAAACTCCATGTAAACAGAAATAATATAGTGAGAATACCTGAAGATATCTCACATCTTAATAATATGTTCATTCTAGAATTTTCAGGAAATATAATCACAGATGTTCCCATTGAAGTAAAAAATTGCAAAAAAATAACTAAAGTTGAATTGAGTCATAATAAAATAATGTATTTTCCAGTAGGTTTCTGTGCTTTAGATTCTCTTTATTATTTGAATTTTAATGGAAATTATATTTCAGAAATACCTGTGGATATATCTTTTAGTAAACAACTGCTTAATTTAGAGTTAAATAAAAATAAACTCCTCATATTTTCTGAACACTTATGTTCTCTTATTAATCTTGAATACCTGGATCTTGGTGAAAACCAAATAAGGAAAATTCCATCATCTATCTCCAATATGGTATCACTCCATGCTCTTATTTTATGCTGTAATAAATTTGAAGCTTTCCCAATAGAAGTGTGTACTTTAGAAAATCTGCAAGTACTTGATCTTTCAATAAACCAAATACAGACAATCCCTTCAGATATCTGTAACCTAAAAAGAATCCAGAAATTAAACATCGCAAGCAATCAATTTATATATTTTCCTACTGAACTGTGCCAACTTCAATCATTGGAAGAGCTGAATATAAGTCAGATAAATGGAAGAAAGGTAAGAGATTGATATTTTGGGCTTTGGAGGGAAGTTGGCACTGGAGGAGATTAGAATCTAAACTGTAGTATATGTGTGTTTTAAATTTAGCTGGAATATTTTATTTTTTAAAGAATAGGTTTTTTCATTTTAAACCCCAAACATGGATTTAAAGTATATTTCTCAACATGAAAGCTTCATAGAAAAATATTTCATTAAAATGAAATTCCAAGTAACTGAAGTTGACAACTGTATAGATTTCTTTTTATTTCAGTTTAATTGTAAAAGGAGTTTTAAAGTTATGGATTATAATATAAACACATTATTGAAAGTTTAGGAAATCGAGAAATGAAGTAAAAAAAATTCCAGAATCATATCAGTATTGTAATGTAACTACTGGTCACTGGTCATATGTTGATACAACTTACTTTTACTCTTTTTTTAATGTATGTGAAGCAAGTATAAAAAGATTCTACATTCAATTTTAATTTTAGTTTCTTCTATTTTCACTTAATATAAGCATTTCTCCATAATATAACACAATTCCCAATAATTGTTACAGCTAATACATGATATATGTAACTAATCATCTGTTGTTAAGCATTTAGGGATGTTGTAATTTTTCATCATCATATATAATGCTGTGATGAACTTCATAAATATAGCCTTTTTCTTATTTTACTATTTCCTTAGAGAATTTTCCCTTAAGAATTGCTAGATCAGCATGAATAAATGTTCTTATAATTTAGCTTTTCATTTTACTTGAACTGTAAGAATGAATTTAATGGAAATAGTTTTAAAAAATCAAACATTGCTGATTTATATTAAGATCTTAGTAAACTAATGAAAAGGACCCTAGAGCTATTATCTGGCTATGTTTAATTTGGCCATTACAGTCAAATTAAAGTCCTTCGATAGAGGCTGGACTTCAATCTAGAACAAGATTTCCCAAAGTCTGTCCTTAAAAACACCTAGTCCCATGAACTGCTCCTAAAAAGGGGGGGTGGGGGTGGTTCCTGTGATCAAATAGCTTTGAGAAGCACTGGTTTCTTCTCTTAGAGAATCACAATGAATGTTAGTGTATTAAAAGCTCTAAAGAGTCCTGCACTAAAGAAACTGGTTTATCTCTATTTAACCCACATTTCCCAAACTTACTTACCCTTTTAAACCTAACACCTGCTATATAATACATTTCCAGAAAGGCTACTCCAGGGAATACTTGCTTAAGTAGCTGGAATTGAAAATGATATATGTGTTTTTCAAGTTGTTATTGCACTAAAAGACACTTTTTGGTTCTGCATTATAATCACCAACTAATTCCTGGGCTGATTTATAATCCTCTCACTTTCTCCTCCTGTATTTTACTGTGTAAGTCTACAAGGTTGTATCCTTAATTCTTTTCTATTAACTTTTTACCATACCATGCATTTGACCCTCAAATTTGTATAACTGGAGCTAATCTCTCATCACTGCTTTAGTCCCACAGTTCCCAGTTTCCCTGGAAATTCTCTGTTCTACTCTCTCAAACTCAACATGATTTCAAATTCAAACTCATCTTCCTTTCCAATGTAACTCCCTTCACAATTTCTCCATTTCTGTTTGTGATGTCACTTTCTCCAGACCTACCAATCTAGAAATCATGAAATCATCTTTCTTCCCTTTCCATCACTAGTTATACAGAAACTTACACCAAAATTGTCTCATTTTTCCTCTGAAAAACTCTTGGATCAACTCCTTCATTTTCCAGTGTCACTATCTCCAACCTGGCCCATGGTCATCACTCACCTCACGCCTAGACTACTCCAGGAGCCTCTTGACTACTCTCTTTGATTCAGTCTCCTTTCTTTCATCAGGACTTGTCAAAGTTACCAGATTTCATTACAGAGAACTGTTCTCAGGAATCCAGATTGCTTATCTATTGCCTACTCATGGCAAGTGGTTGCCAAAGGCACCAGTCCACATCATTACAACCTCACTTCAAAAGTCACCAGATGGGGGCACCTGGCTGGCTCAGCAGTAGAGCATGTTGTGACTCCTGATCTCAGGTTCTGAGTTCAAGCCCCATGGGCATAGGGCTTGCTTAAAAAAAGAAAAAGAACATCAAAAACTAATGATGTACTATATGTTGGCTAACTGAACATAACAATAAAAAAAAAAGAAAGAAAAGAAAGATGACAGGAAACAAAAAGAAGAAGAAAAAGGAAAAAAGAAAAAGAGTAGGCAAAGCAGGCAACCATGTAAAATGAAGCTGGATACCCTTAAAAAAATCACCAGATGGAAAAATGATTTACAAGAACTCTTCTCAAAAAAAAATATGATTGGAAAGATGACTGAGAACCCATTTTGGGTAGAAGTAAGATGCCCAAAAGATTAATTTAGAACAGCAGATAGTCACTAAACAGTCATCTGAAGAAAATGAGTTCAGGTTAATCACAGGGCTTTTATTTTGCTAAGTGAAGAGTGTCCAACATGAGTTTTCCTTCTGTAGTAGCTCTGTTATCACATGGTTCTTAGGTACATCCTCTGATAAATGTTGAGCAAATAGTTAACTTTATTTGGTTCACTTGTAGAACCAAATAAAAGAATATTTGTTTTATTATGTTTTAAATTATGAACTTACTCACCTGTCTTGACCTGACTCCTATGTCTGAGGGCCAACTATCAGGGGCTGCCATAGCCCAGTTCTGCATTCTCTCTCCAAACATATCTCCCTCTGCTTCCTATCACCTCTTTTTACTGTTCAGTCTCTCACTGGCCCATTTTTATGCATGATATTTGTCTTGCCTTAAGTGTCCTATAACTTCCATTCAATCCTATTCATTCTTGAGAGGCCATTCGAGTCCCATCTGCTACGTGAGGCTTTCCTTTAGCTCTGATTTGTATTGATATACATTCCCTAAACTTCCATATAGCGATTATTGTACTCTTTATTTTGGCACTGGATTACCTATTGTTTAATACTGTTTCCTGATGGTTTCTTATGTATATATTTTGTCCCCTGAACTAAATCTTAATCTCTTTGAAGTTAGGGGCTGTTTTCTTTTCTTTTCTTTCCTTTTTCCTTTTAATATTTATTTATTTATTATAGAGAATGAGAGAGAGCACGAGAAGAGGGAAGGGCGGAGGGACAGGGAGAGAGAGAATCCTCAAGTGTGGACTCCACACTGTGTGTGGAGCCTGACGCATGGCCCGATCTTCATGACCTGAGCCGAAATCATGGGTTGTACGCTTAACTGACTGAGCCGCCCAAGTGCCCCTAGAGGACTGCTTCTTATGCTTCTTTCATATATGAAAGAACACTGAGCACAATATTCAGTATTTACCTTGGTTTTTGGTTATTTCAGAGGGGCCCATTTATTCAAAATTCTTTGGTTTACTCGTAGAGCTTCCTTTATTTCAAAAGCCACTTGTGATGGCCATATTTTCTCTGAATATGTGCATTTGTTCTTCACCATAGTAGGGTATCTTAATTCCTGTTATTTTGCAACACTTTTTATACTAGGAGTTTTTTTGAGGCTACAATGCCAAGCTGTGTGAGTCCATTCTTAAGGGGTTTATTGAGCACTTACTCAAAATGCATCTTGATTGGGAACATGTACACAAAAAATTATAAAACATACATCATGTCATTTAACAATGCAAGGAAAATATACATAAGGGACCAATAAAAAGCACTACCGATGAGAATAGGAATAAAAATACCAAATGTGAGACAGATTAGTTGGGAAAAACTTCAGGGAGGAGAAGAAACCAAAGCAGGTCAGATTCAGGGAGAGAAGAAAGGGATAGGTGGTAAGGAAAACTAAGTGTTGGGAGAGTGAAGATAGTGGGTTAATAAGCCATATGGTTTAATTGGTAGCATTGGTCAGACTGGGGAGGTACTTGGGATGCCACTCAATGTACTATTTTTAGCAAGGAAGGAAGTCACAAAGAATTTGTGACATCGTGAAAATATCCCTTTTTAAGATAAAAAAAAAAATCCTTCCATTTGATTTTGGACAACGTTTTAGTCATAGAAATATTTGTTAAAAATGTAATTGTTTAATCTTTGTTACAGTTAACAAGACTTCCAGAAGAGCTGTCTAATATGACTCAACTTAAAAGACTTGATATCTCAAATAATGCAATCAGAGAGATTCCAAGAAATATAGGGGAATTGCGAAGTTTGGTTAGTTTAAATGCACACAACAATCAAATAAGTTATCTGCCGCCATCTTTTCTATGTTTAAATGATCTCCAGCAACTAAACTTGAGTGGTAAGTGTCAAGCGTAATCAATAAGCATAATCAACAAGTAGAGTATTCATGTCTAGGCTGCAAATTTTGCTGACAAGACAGAACAGCAGCCAACATAATATATTAAGTGCTCATTGAAAGGAAATGGCTTTCCTAGGTACAGAAAATGAGAGCAAAGCATAAGGTCCAGTTGCTTTCTGGAAAGAGGTTATAACCCACCTGAGGAAGCTGAACCTGTGAGAGAGAGAAAAAGAGAGAGACAGATAGACAGAGGCAGTATGGCAGGGTGAGAGCATGAGAGAGTGCTGGCCTTAGTTCTGCAAGGGTTGGGAAAACTACAGACTGTGGTTCATGCTGCTGGTGGGGTAAGACTGTTGCTGGGATGACACTAAAAGGGAAACAGTCAAGAAACCCACAGAAGTAAGTTTGGAGCTAAGAGACAATTGCTAAACAATTAGTATGCTACAAGTCACCAGTTTTTACTGCCAGATATGAAGTTAGAAGGGCTGAGTTCAAATCTCATTTAGTCGGCTTCCTCCATTTATAAAGTGAAGTTAACCAGAATACCCATGCTATAGATGAGGTGCGTGAACTGAATGAGACATTGAAAGCAGGTAGCATTCTGTGAAAGCATTATTCAAGCAAAAAATGTTTATACACTCTTGTGAATTAATCCTCTCTGTCCCTAGTGAATTTAGGAAGACTGAAAACACTGAACTTCAGTGTTGAAGAAAGCTCTAACTTCTGCTGTCCATAGACTTATGGGAATATAATTAAATAAAATTTATGGAAATAGTTTCATAAATGTGAGGTAATATACCAATGAAAGGGATTTAGAGATTGATTCCTTTCTTTCCTCATAGCATGAGCTTTGGAGTAGGACAAATCTTAGAATTCTAGCTCCATGCTTCAGTAGGAAGTTTTTATTTTAGCGTTAATCTTCTGTTTCCTAATCTGTAAATTGAAAATAATAATTTCTACTCTTTGAACTGTGAGGACAAAAGGTTAATCACTAAGCACAGAAAGCGATGTAGGTTTTAAACAGATGTTAGGCCCTCTCTCCAAGGAGCCAAAATAACAAATGAAAGGAATGTGGACTGACATACAAACTGCTTGCGGTTGTCCTTGGGGAAAAGGACAGACAGTTCTCTTGCCTCATAGTTCTCTCTATAGGCACTGATAATGCTATCAGGCAGGCTTTCATCTTGTTCTACCTGAAATCAGCTAGTTACGTTATCATTGTTTATCTGTTGTTTACAGATGGCATCCATTCTGATGGGTCAGTGCTTATGCCAAACAAGTTTTGAAATATTTTGAATAGCACCACTGTTCACATGTACTAATGTAACAGCCTCCGAAAGGACTCCTATCTATAGCCTCTCTTTCTCTCTCTCTCTCTCTGGTCTTTGTTGTTGCCAGTTTTTTAAAACACTTTTTCTTTAAGTATAAATACATATTGAAAAAAGTACACATTGTTTCAAAAAATTAAAATTAAAAGTAGAATTACCATATAACCCAGCAATTCTATTTCTGGTATTTGTCCAAAGGAAAAGGAAAGAGTAACTCAAAAAGACATATGCACCCTGATGTTCATTGCAGCATTATTTATCTAAGTGTCCATCAATGGATGGATGAATGAAGAAAATGTGGTGTATACACACACACACACACACACACACACACACAGGAGTATTACTCAGCCATAAAAAAGAAGGAAATTTTGCCATTTGCAATTACATGGGCGGACCTTGTGGGCATTTTGTTACGTGAAATAAGCCAAAGACAAATACTACATGATTTCACTTATATGTGGAATCTAAACAAAACAAAAGTAAACTCACAGATACAGAGAACAGATTGGTGGTTGCTACAGGTGGGGGGGGGTGGATCTAGGTGAAATGGATAAAGGCGATCAAAAGATACAAACTTCCAGTTATAAAATAAATAAGTCTTGGGGATGTAATATACAGCATGGTGATAATATAGTTATCACTATAGTTAATAATACTTTTTGTATATTTGAAAGTTGCTAAAATAAGAGACACTAAAAGTTTTCATTGCCAAAAAAAAAACAAAAAACAAAAAAACACCAAACTGTAACTATATGTTGTGGTGGATGTTAACTAGACTTACTATGTTGATCATTTTGCAATATATACAAATACTGAATCATTATGTTATGTACCTGCAACTAATGTTATATGTCAGTTATCAAGTATCTCCCAACTTTTAAGAAAGTACATACTGTAAGTATACAGCTCAATAAACTTCCACACACTAAACAAACCTATATTTCAGGATCTAGATCAAGAGAGAAGACATTCCCAGAAACCCCTTCTTGCTCCTTTCCAGTCACTTCTTGACCTTCTCTTAACCAAGGGTAAACACTATCACGATTTCAGACAGCGTACCTTAAGTGAAATCATAAAATATATACTCCTATATCTGGTTTCTTTCACTCAACGTTATGTTTGTGAAATTCACTCATACTATTCTGTGTAGTTGGGGACCATTCACTCTCAATGCTGAATAGACTGTGTTTTACTATTCTGCTGTTGAACATTTAGTAGAAAAGCAATTATTTTCTTGTGGTTAGATAACAAACTCCCTGTGATTTCAATCCTTTTAAATTCTTTGGGACTAGCTTTATGGCTCAGCATATACACTATCTTGATAAACACACCATATATGCTTTTAAAAGTGTATTCTGAAAGTGTTAGCTACAATGTTTTATGAATATCATATAAGTGGTGAGTAGTTTTGTTGGAATCTTCTGTCTTTACTGGTATGTTGTTATGTTAATTGCTTAGAGAACAGTGTTAAAATCCAAAACTATGGTTGTGGAATTCTATATTTTTTGCTTTAATTGTCAACTATTTTCATGTATTCTGAGGAACTGTTATGAGAAAAATGCACATATACGATTATTATGACTTTCAATTCTAATGAATTTTTTATCATCTGACATCCCCAAATGTCCTTCTTTATCTCCAGTAATAATCTTTATTTTGAAGGGTATTTTATCTAATATTAAGATAACCACTCTAGTCTTCTTATGCTTACTGTTCTCATGGTATTATCTTTACTATCAATTTACTTTCAACATATGTGTCTTTATATTTAAAGTACATTCCCTGTAGACAGCACCTGTCTGTGTCTATATGTTCAAAATGCATCTCTTATAAAAGTATATATAGTTGGGCCTTGCTTTTTCATCCTTTATGACAATTTCTGCCTTTAAATTGGGGTATTTAGTCAATTAACATTTAATGTAATTATTAGTATAGTTGGATTTATTTATTTATTTTTGAAGATTTTATCTATTTACTTGAGAGAGAGAGAGAGAGAGAGAGAGAGAGAGAGAGAAAGCACCAGTGGAGGGAGTGGGCAGAAGGAGAGGGAGAAGCTGACTCCCCGCTGAGCAGGAAGCCCAGTGCCAGGGCTTGATCTCAGGACCTTGGAATCATGACCTGAGCTGAGAAGGCAGACGCTTGACAGACTGAGCCACCCAGGCGCTACGGTATAGTTGGATTTAGATCAGCCATTTTACCATTTGTTTTCTGTTTCTCCCCTCCGTTAACTCTTTTTCTGTCTTCATGTTGAACTGTTTTTCTTTAGTTGCTTTCCAGATTTACTCATCTTTGGTTTTCAGCAGTTTGACTATGCTGTATCTAAGTGTGTTTTTTATTATAATTCAGGTGAAATTCACACAGTCTAAAATAGTTTTAAAGCGAACAATTTGGTGGCATTTAGCACATTAACAAGGTAGCATAATGTACCACTAACTGTCTAGTTCCAAACGTTCATCAACCCCAAAGGAAACCCTTATTCATTAAGCAGTTGCTTTCTCATCTCACCTCCACTCTCCCTCTGGTAACCAGCAATGTGCACTGCATCTCTATGGACATACCTAATACCATGGATATGTCATACAAATGGAATCATACAATATATGACTTTTTTGGACTGGCTTTTTTCACTTAGCATAATGTTTTCAAGCTTCATCCATGTTGTAGCTTGTATCAGTAGTTCATTCCTTTTATGGCTGTATAATATTACACTGTCTGAATCTTCTACACTTTGATGATCCATTCATTCTCTGATGGACATTTGGGCTACTTTCACCTTTTGGGTATTGTGAATAGTTCTGCTGTGAACATGTGCACACCTGTGTTTATTTCAGTACATTCAATTCTTCAGAGATAGAACTCTTGTGTCATATGGTAATTTTACGTTTAATTTTTCAAGGAACTGTCAAATTGTTTTCCACAGAGGTAGAACCATTTTACATTCCCACTATGAATGTACAATGATACCAATTTCCCCATATCCTTGTCAATATTGTTTTACTTTTGGGGGGGGGATTATAGTTATGCTAGTGAATGTGAAGTGGTATTTCATTGCGGGTTTGATCTGAATTTTCCTAATGATTAATGATTTGAGCATCTTTTTTGGGTGCTTGTTGACCATTTGTATATCTTTTTTTTGAGAATTGTCTATTGAATTCCTTTGCCTATTTTTATTTTTTTAAAGATTTTATTTATGGGGTGGGGGGCAGAGGGAGACAGACAAGCAGACTCTGTGCTGAGCTCTGAGCCCGACACAGGGCCAGACCTCAGGACTCTGAGATCATGACCTGAGCTGAAACCAAGAGTCAGATGCTTAACCAGCTCTGCCACCCAGGCGCCTGTCCTTTGTCCATTTTTAAAATGGGCTTTAATTGGGTTGTTTTGTTGTTGAGTTGAAAGAATTCTTTATATATTCTGAATACTAGATCCTTATTAGATATATGTTTTACAATTATTTACACTCATTCTATAGGTTGTCTTTTCTTCTTGATAAGTCCTGTGATACATAAAAGTTTAAAATTTTTATGAAGTCCAGTTAGCTATTTTTTCTTTTGTTGCTTGTGTTTTTGGTGTCATAACTACTAGTCCATTATAAAAATCCAAGAACGTTAAGACTTCCCCCTACATTTTAAGAGTTTTTATAATTTTCAGTTATATCATATTTCAGTTGTTGATTGATTTTGAGTTAATCTTTGTATATGGTGTGAGGTAGGGATCCATATTCATTCCTTTGCATGCAGATCTCTAGTTATTCTAGCATCATTTTTGGAAAAAATTATTTTTCCCCTTTGCGTGGTCTGAGCGTCCTTGTCAAAAATTAATTGGCCATAAAATATGGATTTATTTCTGGACTCTCAATTCTAGTCCATTGGTCTATATGTTGAACCTATGCCACTCTCATACTGTTTTTTTTTTAAGTTTTTATTTAAATTCCACTTAGTTACAATACAGAGTAATATTAGTTTCAGGCGTACAATATAGTGATTCAACACTTTCATACATTACCCAGTGCTCACCCCAAGTGAACTCCTTAATCCCCATCACCTATTTAACCCATCCCCCACCCACCTCCCTTTTGGTAACAATTTGTTCTCTATAGTTAAGAGTTTGTTTCTTAATTTGCCTCTCTTTCTCTCTTCTCCCCCCTTTGCTTGTTTGTTTTGTTTCTTAAATTCCACATATGAGTGAAGTCATATGGTGTTTTCTCTGACTGATTTATTTCACTTAGCATAATACTTTCTAGCTCCATCACGTCATTGCAAATGGCAAGATTTCATTCTTTTTTATGGCTGAGTAATATTCCATTGTATATATATACCACCTCTTCTTTACCTATTTATTAGTCTATGGGCTCTTTCCATAATTTGGCTATTGTAGATAATGCTGCTATAAACATCGGGTGCATGTATCCCTTTGAATTAATATTTCTGTATTCTTTGGCTAAGTACCTATTAGTGCAATTGCTGTATTGTAGAATAGTTCTATTTTTAACTTTTTGAGGAACCTCCATACTGTTTTCTAGAGTGGCCGCACCTGTTTGCATTCCCACCAACAATGCACAAGTCTTCCCCTTTCTCCACATCCTTGCCAACACTTGTTGTTTCTTGTGTTGTTGATTTTAGCCATTCTGATAGGTGCCAAACTGCTGGCCATCTGGATGTCTTCTTCAGAGAAGTGTCTGTTTGCATCTTCTGCCCATTTTTAAATTGGATTATTTATTTTGGGGGGTTGGGTCATATAAGTTCTTTATATGTTTTGGATACCAACTCTTTATCAGATATGTCATTTGCAAATATCTTCTCTCATTCTGTAGGTTGCCTTTTAGTTTCAATGATTGTTTCCTTCACCGTGCAGAAGCTTTTTATTTTGATGTAGTCCCAATAGTTTATTTTTGCTTTTGTTTCCCTTGCCTTAAGAGACATATCTAGAAACAATTTGCTACAGCTGATGTCAAAGAAGTTACTCCCTGTATTCTCTTCTAGGATTCTTTTATGGTTTCAGGTCTCACATTTAGGTATTTAATCCATTTTGAATTTTCTTTTTTGTATGGTATAAGAAAGTGGACCAGTTTCATTCTTTTGCATGTAGCTGTGCAGTTTTTCCAGCACCATTTGTTGAAGGGACTATCTTTTTCCTATTGGGTATTCTTTCCTGCTTTGTCAAAGATTAATTGACCATATAATTGTAGGTTCATTTCTGGGTTTTCTATTCTGTTCTATTGACCTATGTGTTTATTTTTTGCCAGTACCATACTGTTTTGATTACTACAGCTTTGTAATATAACTTGAAATCTGGAATTATGATACCTCAACTTCTTCTTTTTCAAGATTGCTTTGGCTAATTGGGGTCTTTTCTGGTTCCATACAAATTTTAGGATTATTCTAGCTCTGTGAAAAATGCTGTTGGTATTTTGATGGGGATTGCATAAAAACTGTAGATTGCTTTGGACAGTGTAGACATTTTAACAATACTTCTTCTAATCCAGGAGCATGGAATGTCTTTCCATCTCTTTGTGTCATCTTCAATTTCTTTCATCAGTGTTTTATAGTTTTCAGAGTATAGGTCTTTCACCTCTTTGGTTAGGTTTATTCTTAGGCATAGTATTGTTTTGGGTGCAACTGTAAGTGGGACTGTTTTCTTAATTTCTCTTTCTGCTGCTTTGTTATTCGTGTATAGAAACACAACAGATTACTGTTCGTTTATTTTGTCATAGTGTTTTGATCACTGTAATTCTGTAGTAATTTTTGAAACTAGGAAATGTTCCAACTCTATTTTTCTTTTTCAAAATTTTTTGTAATTTGGGCCCCTTGTAATTCTATAAGAATTTAAGAATCTGGTTTTCCATTTCTGCAAAAAAAAACATAGAATTACAATAAAGATTGCATTGAATCCCTAAATTGCTTGCTCAGATGGCAATACTGTTCTCCAATGCATAAACACAGGAGAGCTTTCATTTAGGTCTTAAGTATTGAAACTCCTTGATTAAGTTTATTCCTACATAATTTTGATGGTATTGTAACTTAAATTGTTTTCTTAATTTTCTTTTTTGAATTGTTCATTGCTGGTATATAGAAACACAAATGATTTTTGTGTGTTCATCTTGGATTCTACAACTTTGCTCGACTTGCTTATTTGCCCTATTAGTTTTTGTGGACTCTTGGATTTTCTCTATATAATATTATGTCATCTGTGAATAGAGATAGCTTTACATGTTCTTTTCCACTCTGGGTATCTTTTCTTTTTCTTGCCTAACTGGACTGGCTAGAACTACCAGCCCAATTTTGAATATCAGTGATGAAAGTGGGCATCTTTGTCTTATGGCTATATTAGGGACAATTGTAAGGGGAAAGCTTTTAGTGTTTCACCTTTGAGTATGATATTACCCATGGGTTACTCATAGATATCCTTTCCTGGGGTGCTTGGCTGGCTTAGTTGGGAGCATGCAACTCTTGATCTTGGGGTTGTGAATTTGAGCCTCATGCTGGGTATAGACATTACTGAGAAAAATAAACTTTAAAAATACATACATACATACATACATACCCTTTCACATACTGAGGGAGTTCCCTCTTATTCCTAGTTTATTGAGGTTTTTTTTTTTTGAGTGTTGAATTTTGTTAAATGGATTTTCTGCACCGAAATTTTCACGTGTTTTTTTTTTTCTCCTTTTTTTCTCTTAATGTCATGTATTACACTCACTGATCTTCTTATAATGAACCACCCTTGCATTTCAAGATAAATCCCACCTGGTCATGAGGTATAATCCTTTCGATATTTTGTTGGATTTGGCTTGCTAGTATTTTGTTGAGGATTAGTTCATAAAGGATATTGGTCTGCAGTTTTCTTGTACTCTCTTTTTCTGGCTTTGGTATCAAGGTAATGTTGGCCTCAATGAGTTAGGAGGAGTACTGTCCTCTTCAGTTTTCAGCAAAAGTTGGAGAAGAATTGATATTTGTTCTTCTCTAAATATTTGGAAGAATTCATCAGTGAAGCCATCAGGCCCAGGCTTTTCTTTTTTTCTTTCTTTCTTTTTTTTTTTTTCTTTTTGAAGATTTTATTTACTTATTTGACACAGAGACAGCCAGTGAGAGAGAGACAAGCAGAGGGAGTGGGAGAGGAAGAAGCAGGCTCCCAGCAGAGGAGCCTGATGTGGGGCTCGATCCCAGAACGCGGGGATCATGGCCTGAGCCGAAGGCAGCCACTTAACGACTGAGCCACCCAGGCGCCCCAAGGGCTTTTCTTTCTTGGGAGATATTTCATTACTGATTAAATCTCCTTACCAGTTATGGGTTTTTCTGATTTTCTGTTTCTCCATGATTTAGTCCTAGTAGGTTCTGTGTTTCTAGGAATTTGTCCATTTAATCTAGGCTATCTAATTTGTTGGCATAATATTGTTCAGAATACCCTATATAATCTTTTTGTTTTTGTAGAATAAGTAGTAATGTCCCCATTTTCATACCTGATTTTCAGTGATTTGAGTCTTGTCTCTTCTTCTCTTAGTCCATCTAGGTAAAGGTTTGTCAATTTAATTGATCTTTTCAAAGAACCAACTTTTGGTTTCATTTTCTATTGGTTTTTATTCACTGTTTCATTTATATCTACTTTAATTTTTATTGCTTCCTTCTACTATTAGCTTTGGCTTTACTTTGCTTATCTTTTTCTAGTTTATTTAAATGTAAAGTTATTAATTTGAGGTATTTCTTTTTTAGTGTTGGTATTTCCAGCTACAAATTTCTTTCTAAGCATCCACAAGTTTTGGTATATTGTGTTTTCATTTCCTTTCATCTCTTCACATTTTCTTTTCTATTTTTTTTTTTTTTAAGATTTTATTTATTTATTTGACAGAAAGAGACACAGCGAGAGAGGGAACACCAGCAGGGGGAGTGGGAGAGGGAAAAGCAGGCTTCCCGCTGAGCAGGGAGCCTGATGCAGGGCTCCATCCCAGGACCCTGGGATCATGACCTGAGCCGAAGGCAGACGCTTAACAACTGAGCCACCCAGGCACCCCGATCTCTTCACATTTCCTAATTTTCCTTTTGGTTCCACACTTTTACAAGTATGTTATTTAAATTAGTAAAATTTCCAGTTTTCCATCGGTTATTTTTGCTTGTTTCATTCCACTGTGGCCAGAAAAGGTATATTGTATAATTTAATCATTTTTAATTTATTGAGACTTGTTTTGTGGCCTAACATTATGGTCTATCCTGGAAAATGATCTATGTACTTGAGAAGAATGTGTATTCTGCTATTGTTGGTTTGAGTGTTCTATATATGTCTGTTAAGTTTAGTTGTTTTATATTGTTGTTCAAGTCCTGTGCTTCCTTACTGACATTTTGTCTAAATGTTGTATCCATTGTTGAAAGTGAAGTATTAAAGTCTCCAACTATTATTGTAGAACTGCCTATTGCTCCCTTCAATTCTGTCAATATTTGCCTCCTGTTCTGGGGCTCTGTTGTTTGGTGTGTATATATTTATAATTGTTATATCTTCTTTATGTACTGATTCTTTATCAATATATACTTCTTTGTCTTTTGTAATTGTAGTTTTTGACTTAAAGTTTATGTTATCTGATATTAGTAAAATCACTGCTGGTGTCTTGGTTGCTATTTGCACAGATTATCTTTTCCCATCTTTCAATACCTAGAGCAAAAGAAGGAAAGAACATATTACACTCCCAGTCCTTGCAGCTTAGCTCTAAGTTGGGGTACTTCAGTGCCAAGCCAGGTCACCTACAACTCTTAGTCTTCCTTTCTTGATTGTGTGGATCCCAGAGATCCACCTTAGGTGCAAGCCTAGGATTTTCTCAGGTTTCTTCTGCATGTGTCCAGTCCTAGGCGTGCCTGTTGTACTCCATTTTCTCCAGGATACACTCTGGCATCTCTGAGCCCTTATTCCCTCAAGAAACTTTTTCCTATGCCTCTTTCTTCCTGGGCTTTTGGGTCTGTTTGCTACTTGCTGTGTCTGCTGTCCCTCGCTCCAGGTGGGCATGCAACTGCTACTGGTAAAGCAACTCAGAATGAGTGGGAAGAGTAAAACAAAAGTCGGCCTTTGTGCCAGTCCCTTGGGGAACCACCAGACAGGCCAAACACAAAACCACAATATTTTAAGGACAGGGTAGTTTATTAGCTCTCTGACAGCTGCAAGCTGCATCAGGAATGTCAGTATGTGCCATCTCAGTGGCAGCCATGGCCATGCTGGGAAATGGACGATGGTAGGGAAACGAGTGAAAAAGCTTCAGGGCTCTCTTACCTAAATTCTGCTGCTTTTATCCTCATTGAACACTCTCCTGGTTACTGTAAGATTTGGATTAAATTCCAGCTAATTCTATCAGTCTTTTCCATCTTATGACTGATTCAGTGGAGGGGCTGATTCTTTGAGAGCTCTACTCTGAAATTTCTGTGATAGCCATCCTAGATGTGTTTTTTTTGTATTTATACTGCTTGGATTTCACTGAGCTTCTTGTCTGTATAGTTATGCATTTTATCAAATTTGGGAATTTTTCAACCATTATATTTTCAAATACTTTTTTCTGCCTCATTTCCTCTTTTTTCTCCTTGTGAGACACTAATTATCTTTTCACATTGCCCTATAAAACCTTATTTTGTGTGTGTGCATGTGTGTGTGCCATGTGTGTACACAAAGCTTTAGGTATCTTGTCTTCAATTTCACTGCCTTGCCTACCATCTCTATTCTGCTGTTAAATCCATCCAGTTAATTTTTTATTATGAATATTGTATTTTTCAGTTCTAGAATTTCTGTTTGTGTTTTTTTTTTTTTTGTAGTTCATATACCTCCCCTAAGATTTCCTATTTTATTCATTGATTATGAGGCATATCTTTCTTTAGATTCTTTGGCATAGTTATATTAGCTGCTTTAAAGTTTTTAAATGTCATTTTTTCTCTTAGCAGTGAGTCACATTTTCTTTTTTCTCCATTTATGACTCCTTGACTCTGTATTCTGTTTCTCTCCAAAGAATGTTGATTTTTGTTGTTGTTGCTATTGTTGCTTCATCAGGCACTTAAGTTGGCTGGACTAAAAAGAGAAACTCCTTCCCTACAGTTGGCAGCTCTTTATATCTGAGTTTTTTTTTTTCAGCCATTAGCTATTATATTAGTTATCCATTGTTGTATCAGAAATTTCTACAAAGTTTAGCACTCTGAGGCCCTCGAGGGCTCTCTGCTGAGGTTTCCACCAGCCCACAAGCAACAGCATAGCAGCCATCCTCTCCAGTGGCTAGCTCGTGGCCACCCACATATATTACCAGCACTGTCTGAGTTTCATTTCCAGTAACAGCTCCTGCGGAAGTGCAGAGTATTCTGGGGAAACTGTCCCTCACCGCCTCGGTCTCCCCCAAGGCTGACCTGGGTCACTGGTGGGCAAGCTTCTTTTATCGGAAGTCTGCTCTCCCATTCATGGCTACACTGGCAATCTTCCCAGGCCTCCAGTGGCACGATCACCTGTGACTTGGTGATCATGAGAAAGCAGCTTGGTGGCTAACCTGGCAAACCCAACACTGGGCCCCAACCCTGAGTGACCACTACCAGGCTTCAGGAGGTGCTAGGTTCAACAGAGCCCCTCCCCTCCCCATAGACTAGGCAGGCTGCAACAAGCAGGAGCAGCTGGATTCTTTTATACCAAAATAGCAAAACTATTTTGCTTTATAAAGCTATGCATGTCTGGGGGCAGCAAGTATATGGGAAATTTCTGTACACTCAATTTGCTGTGAACCTAAAAAATCTTTTTAAAAATATCCAAAGCTGGGGGCATAGTGGCTGGGTGGCTCAGTCGGTTAAGCATCTGACTCCTGGTTTTGGGCTCAGGTCATGATCTCAGGGTCACGATCTCAGGGTCATGAGATCGAGCCCAGTGTCAGGCTCTGTGCTCAGCTCGGAGTCTGCTTGTCTCTCTTCCTCTGTTCTTCCTTCCGCCACCCCATGCTCTCTCTCTCTTTCAAATAAATAAAATCTTTAACAAAAAAAATCCAAAGCTACTAAAACAAATCTTGGAAGTGACACACCATCACTTCTACTCTATTTTAGTGATCACACAGACCAATCTTGGTATAATATGGGAAGGGCCTATACAAGGTGGTGAGTAACAAGAAGCATCATTGGGGGCTGAAAGCCCAAATTTGTTAAAGCAGGCCCAGATTATTTCATTGGTGAATTCCATCAAGTATTTAAAGAAGGAATAATGCCAATTTCTAAAATCCTCTTTCATAAAAGTGATAAAACATTTTCCAACTCATTCTATGAGATCAGCATTACCTTGATAGTATGATGAGAAAGGAAACTTAAAGACCAATATCCTACGTGGGATTTATTCCAGAAATGTAAGGTTGGGTTAACATTCAAAAGTAACCAATGTAATTCACAACATCAATAGAGTAAAGAAAAGCCACATGAACATCATACTAGATATGCAAAAGCCTATGACAAAATACAATTTATCATTTATGATTTTATAAAACAAACAAGAGCAAAACATCTCAGAAAACAAGGAATAGAAGGTAACTCTCTCAACCTGAGAAACAGCACCTGCAAAAAACTACAGCTAATATCATACTCAATGGTAAGGACTTAACTATTTTCCATTGTGATCAGGAATAAAACAGGGCTGCCCTTTCTCACCACTCCTCTTCAACATTATACTGTAAGTCCTAACTAGTGCAACAAAAAAAGGGATAGAAATTATAGCAAGATTGCCATATAAAAGGTTAATATACGAAAGTCAGTTGTATTTCTAGTAACTGTATACTAGTAATGAATGATTAGAAATTGAATGTTTTTAAAAGTACCATTTAAAATAACACCAAAAAACATATAAATAGGTATAAATCTGACAAAGTATATGTAAGGTCTGTATACAGAAAATGACTCAAACAAGACCTAAATAGAGAGAAATATAGTATTCATAAATTGGAAGACTTTATATCGTTAATATGTCATCTTCCCCCAACTTATTTTTAAATTCAACTCAATTCCAATATACATCCCAGCAAGGTTTTTTATTTCAGAAAGCAAAGAGCTAATTCTAAAATTTATATAAAAGGCAAAAGAAATAGAATAGCTAAAATTCTTTTGAAAAAAGAACAAAGTTGAAGGACTCATATAACCTGATTTTTAAGCCTTATGAAAGGCCGTGGTAGTAAAGACAGTGTACAATTGGCAAAATGACAGACATAGATCAATGGAACAGAACAGAGAGTGTAGAAATAGACCCAGGCATATACGGTCAACTGATTTTTGGCAAACATGCAAATGTAATTCAGTGGAGAAGGTAGTATTTTCAACAAATGATGCTAGAGCAACTAGATGGTCACAAGCCAAAAAACAAAACAAACTGCAACATTAATAAAACAAACAAACTTTGATCCGTACCACATACCATATAAAAAACCAACTGAAAATGAATCACAGACCTAAATGTAAAAGCTAAAACTATAAAACTGCTAGATAAAAACAGAGAAGAAGATATTTGCAACCTTGGCAAAAATTTCTTAGATACAACACCAAAATCACAATCAACAAAAAAATTATTTGGTCTTCAGCAAAATTAGAAATCTCTGCCCTTCAAAAGGTGTTGTTAAAAGAATGAAAAGAAAAGCCACAGATCAGAAGAAAATATTTGCTGAATACACACAAAATAATTCTCAAAACTCAAAATTAAACAGTTGATTCAATAAAAATTGGCATAAATTTTGAACAGATACTCTACAAACAATGTATATGAATGGCAAATAAGCACCAGGAAATATACTCAAATCATTATTCATGAGAGAAATGCAAATTAAATCTACAATGAGATTGTGTGTGTGTGTGTGTGTGTGTGTGTGTGTGTGTAAAAAGGTGCTTTTATTAAAGCACGGGGCAGAAAGAGCTGCTACAATGAAATCTTTTTCTTAGAATAACTAAAATTAAAATCTGACAATACCAAGATCTGTAACTGCAACTCTGATACATTGATGGCAGGAATGCAAAATGATACACACTCTGGAAAACAGTTTCTTAATTTCTTATAAAATTATATGTATATTTACCATACAACCCACCAATCACACTCCCAACTACACTTTTCAAGTGAAATGTAAATTTATATTCAATAAAAAACTGAGTGCAAATATATAGAGTGATTTTATTCATAATCACCAAAAAGTGGAATCATTCAAAATGTCCTTTAGTTAGCGAATGAATGATGTATGTACATCCATATAATGGAATATTTCTCATTAATAAAAAGGAACAAACTATTGATACGTCATTAAACAGCAATAAATCTAAAATGCATTATGCTAAATGAAAAAAGCCAGACCCTAAATACTATATGTTGTGACATATATACATTACACATATGCAATAACACACATATATATTTATAATTATGAACTTAAAATGTACATTGTAAAACCCCATATACATATGTAGGTATGTATATGCACGTATAGCTATACATACACACTCCTAGAAGCAATGAGCAAAACTAGTATCCTGGTTTTGGTTTCTGAATGCCATTCTTCACTGAAAGGAACCAGATTCCTTTATGACTATAAATAATAACTATAAATGCATTAATAATATAAAGGCAAACTTACAGGCCAGTTCCTCTTTAAATGATTACGAAGTCTTACCTTGTAAGTCACCACAGTTTTATTTTTTATGTTCAGTTTATTTTGGATTAAAGTGTCTTGAAAACATTACACTTTAGGGAAGTAGAGTTTAATCCCCACTCTTTGAGGGTGGACTAGACTTAGTAACTCAGTTCCAAAAAATATAGAGTATGGGCAAGAAAAAACATTGCATCAGAGAAACCTGGCAAGACACTGTTTTAGCTAAGGGATCAAGCTTAACATCGCTAGTAATGTCATATGGGTATCATGTACCCCTGCTGATGTGATGAGAGCTCTTCACCTCTGTGGTATTCTTTCCAGAAACCCATAATCCCATTCTAATCATGAGAAAATATGTCAGATAAACTCAAATTAAGGAATATTCTACAAAAATACCTAATCAGTACTATTCAACTGTCAAGATCATGAAAAACAAGGAAAGACTGAGCAACTGTCTCAGACCAGAGGAGACAAAGAAGACATAACTGTATGCAATATATTATCCTGGAATGGATTCTAGAATAGAAAAAGACACTGATAGAAAAAAATTAATGAAATCCAAAATTGTCTGAAATTTAATAGTAATGTGCCAATGTTTCCTAGTTTTGACAAATGTAATACAATAATGTGAGATGATAACATTAGGTGAAACTAAAAGTGGACAAGGAATCTACAGGAATTCTCTACAATTTCTGCAACTTGATGTAAATCTGAAATTATTCTAAATAATAAGTTTATTTAAAAAATTACCATCACACCTACTCTGTAAAGTCCTTTCCTGACTATAAGAGGACAGTTCCTGCCTCATTTTGCCATCCTCTGAGAGAAAAGAACCACAGCTCTGTTTCTATACTTCTTTTCACACCCAGCAAGGAAACAATGATAAGAATTTATATTTCATATATCTGGTACGTTGCCAGTGAGACACAGTAAATGCCCCATAAGTAATTGTTATTTATCTTCAGATTTTTCTTTATAAAGAAAGGTATAATTCAACTATAACTTCTTTTCTACTAGGAAACAATCTAACAGTTCTGCCTAACGGTATCCACAACCTTTTTTCACTGAAGGAGATAAATTTTGATGATAACCCTTTGCTGAGACCTCCAATGGAAATCTGTAAAGGAAAACAACTCTATACTATTGCACACTATCTACAGAGAGCAGATCAAAGAGATGGTAGGTGATGAGTGAGTGACCTACTAGCTTATAAGTCATTTTCTAGTATCATCTATAAATTAAAAGACAGTATGCTTTCATTAGAGGTTTTCAATCTGGCAGAGGCATTAAAATATTTACCATTTTCCCTTTTCTGAAGGTTAGTTGTTTATTTTGATAATTCAGATTATTTAATCTGGGTCTACACAAACTAAACCATTGAAAACAGGCAAACCCAAGTGGAGGGCGAGTTGCTATCTAGTTATTGGCCTCAATGTTCTTCCACAGGTCTTCCATCATGGCTGGGCCCAGACTTAGATATTCCACACAAAAATTTCTTCATGGGTTCTGATTTGTATCACCACATGTAGTTGTTCTAAAACTCTCATCTGGCCTTGAAAAAAGTACTTAGATCTTGTCCACTGAAGCCATTCAGCTTTTGGCCCACTATGATCACCTGTCAGCAGTTGTGGGTAGTCTTCATTCTTTGTCCTTAAGCATTCCTTTGGTTGTCCCTGATTATTTCAGAGAGCAGGTCCATTTTCTTTAAATATCCTTCCACTGGACCAGATGGAGACTGGTTTCTCCAAGACTCTGGCATAGAAATTTCGCTGTCCAATTTTTTCCTTGGGGCTAAATTCCCAACAACTAAGCTTTTTCCTGGGACTCTGACTTTGCTTCTCACTGTCAATCCTTAGAATGGATCGAGAGTCTGGTCCTCCAATTCAATGAGTACTTAAGAGGTATTAAATCAATTTAATAAGTATGGATCCAGATTTGGAGAAATATACAAAACCATCCCTCCACATCATTCTATTATGTTCCCTGTCTGGAGCTTATGTGAACATAATTTCATAATCTAGTGAGACTGTCACTAAAAATGTGCAGTCCTCTTTAAGCCACAATATACATCCATATGCATGGTTACCAGTTAGAAGTTTTTCTAAGACTTGGGCCTCATTGATAAAAGGAACCTAAGAGATAAAATTAAAAGTCACAGTAGCTGTTTTTTCTAACTTGATATGCAAGTTGGTTCTGCTTGGTATTATCATTAAAAAGGAAATATTTTATGATAACTACTTCTATAAAATAAAGTTTTCAGAAGTTTCCAAGAATACATAAAGTTTTCCTATTAGGTAACAGGAAGAGACTTTAGAGAAGTGGCAACAGATCAAAGTCGGCAAAAATGAGAGCACCCTAGTCATTTATATCCTCTCTTTACAGCCAAGGGGCCTTCATATTGCAGGCACGCAGAGAGAGTGGAGAGGAAGTTATCATGGGAAATATATTTACTCTCCAATTAACAAAGAACATGGGCTTCTTTCCTTAAAATTTTGCTGAGGATACTGGACTTCCATTTATATCATTAGCATACAGTCTAGTCTGAGGGACTGAGATGATTACAGAGGGGTGGGAGATTGCTCGTTCTTAAAAATTCCCAAAGTACCTTAATCAATAACAAAAAATAGATCTAGTCCAAGTTAGCTAGAAGCTTTAAAAAAAATAAAAAACCTAAAAACTCTCTACTTATCTCTAAGCCAGCATTCATTAAAGTGATTTGAATAAAATATACATATATACACTATATTTATAGTAGACGGTAACTTGGGTTTTTTAAGATGGTACATAAAGAAGCCCATTAAAAAGCTAGAATCAAATGACGGTGTTAAATTCATTTCAAATCCCCAAAGAACTAAGGAAAGGTTTTGAAAATCACTTTGAAGTTGCTTATAATGTACTTTTAAATAGCCGTTACATGTTGATGAGTCAGATTTTGGAAGAAATAGAACAAATGGTTCAAATTTCAGTTTGTATATTAGGTCTGCATCTTACTTTTCAATTTTACTTGACATAGACATTTGATAGGAGCACACAAGTAAGGGACCCAGATATAATAAAATAATGCAATATAGAGTATGTTTTTCAAAAGAAAAGGCTTAATTTTTGTTTATGTTCAAATGTAGAGAAAATCCTAGAGAAGATCTTCAACATAGTTGCCAATAACATCACTGAAACAAATTTTAAATTTTTGTGTCAAAAATTAAACCTGGTCATCTTAGAAACAGATATGTCTGCAAAGAGGTATGTGTGAAGAACAACATGCAGTATAAGCTTATTCTCATGTTCTGATTTATATCATTTTGATATTGTAAGATTTTGAAACATCATATTAACATGAATTTTAATTTGCTGTAAAGGACTCTGATGTTACTTTATTATATATTATATATATATAATATATAATATAAAATCTGATGTTAGTTTACTGTAATACAATAATATGTATTATATATTACCATGTGGGTAATGTAGTTAAGAGTAAGGGCTCTCACGGCAGACTGCCTGGTTTTAAATTACAACTAGTTTTGTGACCTTGGGTAAGTCCCTTAACTTCTGGGTACTTCAGTTTCTCCACTGGTAAAATGGGTATACCTACCTAAGAGAGTTGTCATGAGATGGAGTTATATGTAGTACTACAGCTGTAATACACTGCCTTAGAATAAATAAACCACAATTATTGTTTTGAGATCCTGAGTGAATCTTTCTTAAAACTGAATGTTAATTGAATTGATTTTCTACAAGGAAACAAGGGTTGGCATGGAGCTAACATTTACTATTTGCCAAGCTCTGTGCTAATTTTATATGAACTATCTTCACCTATAATTTAATCCTCACTTCACCTGGTAAATTGATTTGAAAACCTAGGTATATAATATTTAAGTAACTTGAATGTTCTTAATTGGTAATTAAAATAATATTATCTTTAAAATTTTCAGCACTGTTTCATTAAGTGAGAGAGTCCGCCAAGCACTTGATAGGTGGAAAACAGAAAGTAACGACTTGTCACTAACTACTACTGCTTTAAGAGACCAACTAACTCGGGCACTAACTATGATAGGAGCATATGAAATTATGGACAAAATAACAGCTTTAAAACTTTCTACATGTGCAATTAAATTTTGAACAGTGTACCCATAATAAAAACTGAAAACTTCTGATGTACTTGTATAATTGAAACTGGATACCAGAGAATAGCATATCATGTGTCTTTTCATGCATTCCTAACAGATAATGACAATTTATGGTGACCATTTTAATGTTATCATAATAAAATATCAGAGACACTGTTTTGTATACTTGTTCTGTTGCCTTGGAATTATTATAATAATTTTTGAAAAGTAATGATTCCATTTAAAAATTCTTTGTAATACAATGCCTTTATTCAACCCTAGATTTATAGGTAATAAGGTCATTAGTAACTTGCATTGGAGTTACAAAGCAGAGCAATTTCGTTTTAGATGCTAGCTTAAAAACTGAAATGAATGTGCTATCCCTATTGTTTCTCCATTAGGAATGGGACAGCTCTGTTAAGCATAAAGCAGAGCCAAGGTCAGTAATCCTCTACAGATCTCCCTCAACTTTTAATGGGGTTACATCTCAATAAACCCACTGTAAGTTGAAAATAACAAAAGACGAAAAAACAGTTAATATATACCACATCTTCTTTATCCATTCATCTATTGGTAGACACTTGGGCTGGTTCCATAATTTGGCTATTGTAAATAATACTGCCCTAAACATAGGGGTGCGTGTATCCCTTTGAATTAATGTTTTGTATCTTGGGGGTAATAAATACCCAGTAGTGTGATTAGTGGATCATGTGGTAGTTCCATTTTTAACTTTTTGAGGAACCTCCATACTGTTTTCCACAGTGGTTACACCAGTTTACATTCCCACCAACTGTGCATGTGGGTTCCTAGAGACCAAGCAAACACTGTTTTGTCAAAACTCTTTCCATTGCAAAGGATAGAAACTTTATCTAGTTAAGCTAAAAAAACAAAAACAAAAACAAAAACAAAAAAACCCCTGCTCATGTAACTGAAGCCAGAGAAGACCCAGGTGAAACTAGCTTTGTGTTAACTGTGAGGAAGAAAACACTGCATTGTGTTTGGTTTCTGGGGGCAAAAACTGTTTAAAATCATTCTATTAAAATTCTACTGTAGGGGTGCCTGGGTGGCTCAGTCGGTAAAGCGTCTGTCTTTGGCTCAGGTCATGATTCCAGGGTCCCACATCAGGCTCCCTGCTCAGCAGGAAGTCTGCTTTTCCCTCTCCCAGCTCGTTCTCTCTCTCTCTCTCAAATAAATACATAAATATCTTAAAAAAAATAAAATTCTACTGTAGTAGGAAGAGAAGAGAATAGTTAAAACTGTAGTTTCTAGAATCAGTGAATACAATGCATCTTTTAAAAAAGCTTAGAAGGCTTACTGTTGAATAATTTATACAAACAGATACAATTCAAAGCCTTACCTAATTTTCACAGTTATTGTGTGACTTTTCTGATTTTAGCTAAACAATTTTCCACAAACATTTGAAGCAATGAAATCAATTAAAGGTTTTATTTGTGTAACAGAAAAGTAAACTATTTGCACTAAGAAAATTTTTATCTTGTGAAAAGTAGGTTGTCAAAACAAAAATGCATTTCTTTGGCTTTCTACCCAGCTAACAAATTTTACTGACAAGAAGTTAATTTCCATTTTTAAAAAGGAAGTCACTATATTTTTTTCCCTAAAGAATGAGGGCTTTCTGCTTTTATTTCACAACTACATTCAGAAACTGAGCAGAATCAGGATGCTTTGCTTTTCTCCTGTCTCAGATTCTATGCTTTAGCCTCATTTTCCCAGGCTCTTCTCTGTGACATAAGATGCCTGTTGGTAGCTCATTAACAAAAGAGTTGATTTATTTCTTTGTATCTAGTATTCTAGAAAAGGAGTCCAATTAGCTTGGTTTGTACTGATATATCTTAGCGGATTATAACCAGAACAGGTGAGTATCTTCTTT
This sequence comes from Ursus americanus, assembly GCF_024610735.1. Classification (NCBI taxonomy): domain Eukaryota; kingdom Metazoa; phylum Chordata; class Mammalia; order Carnivora; family Ursidae; genus Ursus; species Ursus americanus. Next base: position 69,620,171 of record NC_142129.1, read on the forward strand.
TATCCCTAACCTTATTTTCACAATGCTGATGATAAAGAAAGACAAATTTAAATACCAGCAAAAGGAAATTGTTCATCCTAAAGCCTAGAACATAGCATGATTCATCCAGTCACCCCAGGCCAAGTTAGGGCATATGTGGTAACTGCTACCACTACCTCTACAACAAACCCCATTTTCTTTTCCTTCTTGGCATCCTATCAGATTACATTTCCAAGCTTCCCTCGTGATTATATGGGACTCTTGTGACTGACTTCTCTGAATGAAATGTAGGCAGAAATGCTGTAAGCTGCTTTCAGACCTAGCTCCTAAATAGACATTCCATTCCCTGTCTGGCTGGAGATCCTCAGCATGGTAGAACCACAAAACTAGGGAGTCTTACTCCCTGAGTCTCAACTCAGAAGATAGCCCTTCAACTAGGCATAGCTATTTTGTACTGCTGAATAGGTGAGAAATAGGACAGATGGCATAGGGTAGATGCAGGACTGTCCTAATGCCAAAGTTGTGGAAGAGAAACAGAAATTTGAAAGGGTTCTATGATTCAATAAATACCCTTCCCTTCACTTATATTAGCATTCCTCCTTATTGGTAGAATTAAAGGAAGAATTAGAAAAACTGAGAGAAGGCTGAATTTTTCATACAAGTCACCAAAAGAAAAGTGTTTAGTATATGGAGGATACTTAATCAATAGCAGCTATTAATAGAGTTCCATTTAACTTTTAAACATTTTAAGCCCTGTTAATCTTTATGCCCCGTGAGGAAATTGTGGCTGAATTTTCCACAGTTTACCTTGGATTATTATCATGTGTATGATTAAGAAAATCATAAGGAAAATACATTTTCAGTACTGTATTGTATTTATAAAAAAAAATCCACATATAAGTGAACCCATGCAATTCAAACCCATGTTATTCAAAGGTTAACTGTAGTGTAAAAATGTTGGGTGGTTGGCATTTACGTTGCTTCCATACTTGACTTTCTTGACATTGCCGCATTAAACATTTTTTTTCAAAAAATTTTATCGCGCTAAAATACACATAGCAAAATTTGCTATCTCAACCATTTTTAAGTATACGGTGAAGAGTGTTAAATACATTAAACAATGTTGTATGAGCATCACTATCATCTCCATGACTTTCATCTTATAAAACTGAAAATCTATACTCATTAAATAATAACTCCCCATTCTCCCTTCTTCCTAGACCCTGACAGCCACCATTCTTTCTGTCTCTAGGATTCTGATTACACTAAGTACTTCCTATAAGTGGAATTACAAAGTACTTATGTTTTTGTTACTGGCTTATTCATTTACAGTTAAAATAATCACTGATGGGAGATTTAACTTCTACCATTTTTGCTATTTGTTTTCTACATGCTATGGAGCATTTTTGAACCTCATTTCCTGCCTACAGTCTTCTTTTGTGTTTACCTGATTTTTTTTTTTTTTCTTTGCAGTGAAATGTTTAAGTTCCCTTCTTACTTTCGTGTTCCATAACTATTTTTTCTTTATGGTTACTATGGGGATTACATTTAACATGCTAAAGTTGTAACACTCTAATTTGCATTTATACCAGCTTAACTTCAATAGCATGCAAAAACTCTGCTCCTTTAGAGCTCTGTCCCTGCCCCTTTTGGTTGTTATGTCACAAAATTACATATTTACACAATATGTGCCCCAAAACATAAACTAATAATTCTTTTAAAGCATTAATTTCTTAAACATGTAGGAAACAGAATGTAGAGTTACAAACCAAAGTTACAATAATACTAGCTTTTAGACTAATTTTTTAAAAATGTATTAATCTCTTTGCATTAATTCCTTTGCATTCCTATAACACTAATAATGAACCAGTAGAAAGAGAAATTAAGAAAAAAGCCCCCCTGCCAAAGAAAACAAATCCCATTTACAATGGCACCAAAAATAATAAAATACTTAGGAATAAAATTAACCAAGGAGGTGAAAAGACCAACTATAAAACACTGATGAAAGAAATTGAAGACCACATAAACAAATGGAAAGATACTCCACGATCGTGGATTGGAAGACCCAATATTGTTAAAATGTCCATACTACCCAAAGCAATCTACAGATTTAATGCAATCCCTACAACATCATTTTTCGCAGAATACCAACATCATTTTTCACAGAACTAGAACAATCCTAAGATTTGTATAGAACCACAAAAGACCCTGAATAGCCAAAACAATCCTAAAAAAGAAAAACAAAACTGGAGGTGTCACAATTCCAGATTTCAAGATATACTACGAAGCTGTAGTAATCAAAATGGTATGGTAGTGGCACAAAAACAGACGCATAGATTATCAGAACAGAACAGAGAGCCCAGAAATAAACCCATAATTATATAGTCAATTAACTTTTGAAAAAGGAGGCAATATCTAATGGGAAAAAGACAGTCTCTTCAACAAATGGTTTTGGGAAATTGGACAGCTAGAGGCCAAAGAATGAAACTGCTTTCTTACACCATGCACAAAAATAAACTCAAAATGGCTTAAAGACCTAAATGTGAGACTTGAAACGATAAAAATCCGAGAACATAGGCAGTAACTTCTCTGATATTGGCCATAGCAACATTTTTCTAGATATGTCTCCTGAGGCAATGGAAACAAAAGCAAAAAGAAACTAATGTGACTACATCAAAATAAAAAGTTTCTGCACAGTGAAGGACATAATCAACAAAACTATAATAGAACTTACTGAATGGGAGAAGATAATTGCAAATGACATATTCAATAAAAGTTTAGTATTCAAAATCTATGAAGAACTTATACAACTCTACAGCAAAACAAATAAACAATCCAATTAAAAAATGAGCAGAAGACACAAACACACATTTTTCCAAAGAAGACATACAGATGGCCAATAGGCTGATGAAATGATACTCAACATCACTGATCATCAGGGAAATGCAAATGAAAACCACGAGATATCACTTTACACCTGACAGGATGGCTAAAATCAAAAACACAAGAAACAACAAATGTTGGTAAGGATATGGAGAAAAAGGAACCTTCACGCACTTTTGGTGGGAATGCAAACTGGTAGTCACTGTGAAAAACAGAATTCCTCAAAAAATTGAAAATAGAATTACCATATGATCCAGTAACTCAGTCTAGTAATTGCACTACTGGGTATTTACCCAAAAAATACAAAAACACTAATTTGAAAGGATATATGTATCCCTATGTTTATGGCATTATTCACAATAGCCAAATTACGGAAGCAGCACAAGTGTCCATCAATAGATGAACAGATGAAGTAGTAGTATATATGCATGTGTGTATCTCTATCTATCTATCTATCTATCTATCTATCTATCTATCTATCATCTATCTATGTATCTATCTATCTATCATGGATTATTACTCAGCAATAAAAAAGAATGGCATCTTGCCATTTGAAACAACAAGGACGGATCTAGAGGGTATAATGCTCAGTGAAATAAGTCTGTCAGAGAAAGACAAATACCATATGATTTCTCTCATATGTGTAATTTAAAAAACAAAACAAATGAAGAGGAAAAAAGGGACAAACCAAAAAACAGACTCTTAACTACAAAAAACAAACTGATGGTTACCAGGAGGGAGGTGGGTGGGGGAAATGGGTGAAATAGGTGAAGGGGATTAACAGTATACTTATCTTGATGAGCACTGAATAATATATAGAACTGTTGAATCACTATGTTGTATTTAACTAATATTTCTATGTTAACTATAATGGAATTAAAGTAAAAATTAAATAAATAAAGTAACCCATGTATTTACCATTCCCCATCCCAATGCCCTGACAGGCAGTTGTGCACATGTTCCTGGAGCAGCCTGCACAAAACCTGCAGGAGCCAGGGGGCAGTAAAACGACCCTGTCCTCCAAATATCAGATATGAGTTCTTCTTGCTGATCGCTCCTTTTTTTTTTTTTTCTTTTTTTAAGAGAGAGAGCAGGGGAGGGGCAGAGGGAGAGGGAGAGAGATAATCTTTAGCAGGATCATGGAGCCTGACATGGGACTCTATCTCATGACCCTGAGATCACAACCCACATTGAAACCAAGAGTCAGAGGCTTAACCAACTGAGCCACCCAGGTGCCCCTGATTGCTGCTTCTAAACAGAGAGGTACAGACAAAAGATGGGTAGACATTGTTGCACCTCCCCCAATTATTGCAAGCCCCACCCCCTCTGGCTGAAGTGACTTCCCTGGGATTTAAAGGCCTGATACACTTTCCTCCTCCCTTCATTTTCCCCTTTTTCCTCTTTTGGGAGCCAGACATTAAAAAACTAGGACATTCAAAAACAACTGCATATACGAGGAAAATTAGAAAGTGAGCATATATGCTCAGGGAAAGGCTCAGAAAAGACATTAAGTTTAAACCTCAGGCTGATCCTCAGCACAGTCTATAACAATCAAAACAAAAACAGCAGACCAAATTATTAGATCCAAATATTCTCTATGAGGCCAGTATTATCTTGAAAACAAAACCAAACAAAGACATCCCAAGAAAGGGGCAAAGCAATATCCTTACGAATACAGATCCGAAGATCCTCATCAAAATACAAGTAAAGCAAAATACAGCAACTTACAAACAGAATTATATACCATGACCAGGTGGGATTTATTCTAAGAATGCAAGGTTGGTTCAACAAATGAAAATCAATGTAATATGACATATTAATAAGGACGAAAACCGCATGATCTTCTCAGCAGACACAGAAAAGGCGTTTGAAAAAGATTCAATACTCTTGCAAGATAAAAACACTCAGCAAACTAAAACTAGAAGGGAACTAACTCAATCTGATAAAGGATATCTACAAAAAAACTCACAGCTAGCATCATACTTAGTGGTGAAACACTGAATGCTTTCCTCTTAGTTTCAGGAACAAGATAAGGATGTCTGTTCTTACCACTTCTACTCAACACTGTGCTGGACTTTCAAGCCATGGCAATTAGGCAAGAAAGAGAATAAAAGAAATCATTTTGGAAAGGAAAAAATAAAACTATATTTGCAGATGACATAATCTTGTATATAGAAAATCTTGATGAACTATTAAAAACTATTAGAACTAGTAAATGAGTTCAGCAAGCTAGGAGGATATAAGATCAATTTACAAAAATTAACTGTATTTCTACACAGTTACAGTGAACAATCTGAAAATGCAATTAAGAAAATTATCCCATGTTATACGCAACTAATGAATCATCGAGCTTTACATCGGAAACCGGGGATGTACTGTATGGTGACTAACATAATATAATAAAAAATCATTAAAAAAAATAAAAAAAAAAAAGAAGAAAAAGAAAAAGCAAAAGCAGGACCAAAAAAAAAAAAAAAAAAAAAGAAAGAAAATTATCCCATGTATAACACCATGCATAACATCAAAAAAATAAAACACTTATAAATACATTTAACAAAAGAAGTGGAAGGCTTGAAAACAGAACACTTTTCATCAAAGAAATTAAAGGAGACCTGAATAAACGAAAAGGCATCTATATTCATGGATTGTAAGACTTAATGTTGTTAAGATGGCAATACTCCCCACACTGATTGATAGATTCAATGTAATCTCTATCAAAATACAGCTTGCTTTTTGTAGAAATTGATAAGCTAATCCTAAAATTCATATAAAAATGAGGGACCCAGAAAAGTCAAAACAATCCTGAAAATTAATAACCAAGTTGGAAAACTCATACTTCCCAATTTCAAACTTACTACAAAGGTACAAGATTTAAGAAAAAATTCGTATGTTGAGGCCTTTAACCTTAAGGTGACTGTATTTGGAGAGAGGGCCTGTAAGGAGCTGATAAAGGTTAAATAAGGTCCTAAGGGAGGGACCTTAATCCAACAGTGCTGGCGCCCTTGTAAGAAAAGGAAGAGACACATGAGTTCTCTCCACCACGTGAGGACACAGTGAGAAGGCAATCTATAAGCCAGAGAGAGAGCTCTTGTCAGAAACTCAATCAGCTAACACCTTGATCTGGGAATTCTAGCCAGAACTGTGAGAATATTAAATTTTGTTGTTTAAGCCAAAAAAAAACCCCCTCATATTTTGAATTATGTGCTTTAGAAATTAACCATCCCTTCTGTAATATTTGTGTGTTTCTTAAGACGATGCCAGAACTGATGTGATGCATTCTGGTAATGTAGTCCTGGGGAGGTGAATTGAAATCTGGTATGATATTCCTATGGGTAAGAAGGGGCTCTTCTTTAAACTAGGGAAGAAACTGAAAAATTTATTGTCAAATCACATAGAGAGGAAATTACAAGTCCATGATCTGTATCTGAAGTCCTCAGAATATGTTTGCCATCAGAATTTTTTCACGTCTTAAAAATGAAAGACATGCAGATTCTGTATGTTTTTAACACTCTCAGCAGAACCTAGGGTATGGCCCCATTATCAAACAATATTCCTGTGGTGAAACATATGAGTACCCACACTACATAGGATAAATAAAGATTATAAATGTCCTGTAATCAATTTAGGTCATGTTTTGATGCCATATGACTTTGTACCAAACTTCCAAATAAAAACTGTTTCAAGAGCTTTTTAGTTTTCCTCTCTGTGGTTAAAGGGTTATGGATCTGTGGGACTGAAAAGGCTGATTTGGAATGGAAGATATCAACTCTTGTCTCTTACTGGACTTTTTTCTCTTGGTTCTAACTTGCAAAGAAGACAGATTATTAGTTTGTTTCCTGGCTGAGAGGTAGGGCACAGAGAAGGACAGGGTGGAGTCTGTGATGCTCCAATCTCAAATCAGGCCTAGTTTTCTGTTAGTCTCACATTTCATTTCCTTTTGTTAACCTATAGGTCTATAGTGATTTCATAGTCTCATCTCCTAAGAAAGATTTTCCTCTGTCTAGGCACACTGTGACAAAACATGAAAGCCCACTAATTCTAAAATTTTATTATATATTAATAATTAATAAGAAGGTGAATCTTAGAACAAGATTTGAGATAAGAAGATGAACTGTATTTTCCTTCCTTGTGCTTCTTCTTCCATTTCCACCCTGGAGAATTTTGGTTTGACCACATTAAACTGGGCAATGGTCCTTTTACATTACCATCACTTACCTTCACAATAAACTTTAATTCCATGAGCACTAACTGCAAAATCAGTGATCAAGTGTAGTGAGAACACAGAGTTGGTACTTGTTACTGATGGCAGTAGATGGAATCCTGTTAATCTAAAAACATACATAAAATTAATTGTTAGAGTCATATTTTACCTAACAGAGCTGAAAGAGCATTAAAAGTTATTTTATCAAGTCCCCAAGCGTTGTATAAATAAGTACATAAATACACAGACACATATATGAATATATGACATGTTAATTAGAAGTCACTCATTAAAAGAAATTGCTGTAAGTTAATATAAATATACATTTATTTATGAATGTGTGTGTATATTACTGAGAAGAAAAAGACTATGGCACTTGAATAAGGATAGACATATAGATCAATGGAATGGAACTGAGAGTCCAGAATTAAACCCTAACATATCCAGTCAATTGATTTTTGACAAGGGTGTTCAGATAAATCAATGCAAAAGGACAGTCTTTTCAATAAATGGTGCTGGGACAACTGAATATCCACATGCAAAAGAATGAATTCAAAGCCTTATTTCATATTGTATACAAAAATTAACTCAAAATTCACCAAACTCCTACATATGAAGTAAAACTATAAAAATCACAGAAGAGAACATAAGCATAAATCTTCATTACCTTGGGGGGCGCCTGGGTAGCGCAGTCGTTAAAGCGTCTGCCTTCGGCTCAGGGCGTGATCCTGGCGTACCGGGATCGAGTCCCACATCGGGCTCCTCCGCTATGAGCCTGCTTCTTCCTCTCCCACTCCCTCTGCTGTGTTCCCTCTCTCGCTGGCTGTCTCTCTGTCACATAAATAAATAAAATCTTTAAAAAAAAAAAAAATCTTCATTACCTTGGGTTAGGCAATGGTTACTACATACGACATAAAAGCGTAAGCAACAAAGAGAAAATAGAGATAATTTTCTCTGACCTATTATTGTAAAGATATAATTTCAAAGTTAGTGCCAGATTTTTGGTGTCACTGAAAAGTATCCTTCAGGAATAGATAATCCTATTATTTCAAATGCTCTAGTTGGCAAGGTCTGGCACCCTGAGGATGCACAATAGGAAAACCTTCTCTCTCCATAATCACATACAGTACCATCTCTATTAAGAGCAACGGAATCTATGTGAATTTAGCTGCATTTAGGAAAAGGTTTCTCTTCCTTTGTTTGTCCTTGCATTGTCCCAGAACTGAAAAATATTTGTCCTTGGTGTGTGTATTTGGTCCAATAAGTTACCAGAAAACCACAGGAGAAACAAAGATGTACATTTCATTTCACACTGGTGTAGAAACTTGAGGGGCCTTAACTTGATGTGTCAAATGAGACAGTTTTGCTTAATTGCCTCTTACTGAAAAACTCAGGTTTAGGGAAATGTTTTGTGTAATTGTGTCCTTGGACTGCCCTTTTGGGCAGGGGTGGGTTGGGGTTTGGGTGTGGGTGAGCTGTGGATCCTAGGGTGAAATAAATTTCTGTGGGTAGGGATTAGAATTCTCTGAAATGGAGATTTTTTTACATTAGGGATTAAAGAAAACCCCTTAATGGGTGCCTGGAGTGGCCCAGTCAGTTAAGCGACCAAGTCTTGATTTGGCTTAGGTCATGATCGTAAGAGTCCTGAGATCGAGTCCTATGTAAGGTCTGTGCTAGGCCTGGAGTCTGCTTGAAATTCTTTCTCCCTCTCCCTCTGCTCTCACTCTCTTTCTCTCTCTAAAATACATAAATAAATCTTTTAAAAGAATAAAGAAAACCCCTTTAGTGAGGAGCAGCTTAGAAGTAAATTTTCAACAGGAAAACCAGATACTGTTTTGTGTCTACAAAGTGAACTAACTCCCAGTCCCCATGATATGCTTAATGTTCTGTTCTTTTACTTTTAAAACAGTCAAGTTTAGCGTACGGTTTTAGTTCTCTTAGGTTCTAAAACTTTACTTTGTTATCTACAATCCTTCAGTAAAGTTGTAAAGGTAAGGTCATATGTCCAAAGTGCAGTTTTGGGGATTTTAAGGGAATCACCCTTCCTGTCAAAGAGCAGCATTTTATTGAAGAATTATGGGAAAGTGAGCAGAGGCTCAAGGCCAAGCTGAGAGGGAGAAGAGCTCTCTGGTGAAATGGCTGAACTGGTCCTGTACTTAACATAATCCTCCTTTCCCTCCTAAATATATCTGAGGAAGATTACAGAAAGAAAAACATGAAAAAAATTTTTTTCTGGGGCGCCTGGGTGGCTCCATTGGTTAAGCGTCTGCCTTTGGCTCAGGTCCTGATCCAAGGGTCCTGGGATCGAGCCCCACATCTAGGTCCTTGCTCAGCAGGGCCTGCTTCCCCCTCTGCCTACTGCTCCCCCTGCTTGTGCTTGCTTCACCCCCTTCCCATGTCAAATAAATAAATAAAATCTTAAAAAAGAAAAAAGAAAAACATTTTCCAACAAAATTATCCTAGCTAATTTTCAGTCAAGCATCTTATTATTTAAACCTTATAAAATATTTAAACAAAAAAACTTTGGCTTTGTTCACAAATGCTTGATTATCACCCAGCATTTCAGTTCACAATACGAAATTAAATTTAATTTCAATAATGTTAAGAGTGGTCTGATGAAAAGTATGGGCAGCATAGGAAAAAGATGAATTACCATACTCAACTAAGAAGATAGTAGTAGGTTGACTCCATGGTGAATCAATAATCTCTATTTCCATTTCATGATGTGCTTCTGAAACATCACTTTGGAAAACTCATATTAAAATAAAAAAAAACTATGGCTATATAATAATGGGGACTACCTTGGAGTTTTAATGAATCAAACATCTTGTTTTAAAATTATTTCATAGGAAGGTCATAGATGGTATGGGATGTGGTTCCACAGAGAACAAAAATTGAAAGCCTCACAACTCATATTCTAGGTCAGCAGTTTTAAAACTTTTTGTTCTCAGGACTCTTTCACAATCTCATAAATTATTAAGAGCCCTAAAGAACTTTAAAAAAATGCATATAAGTATTTACAGTAATACAAATTAAGGTGGAGAAATAAAAAAATTAAAAATAACAAGCCCATGTTAAAATAAACAATGCATTTTAACGAACATAGTTATGTTTTCAAATAAAAAAGAATAGTGAGTGGGGCACCTGGGTGGCTCAGTTGGTTATGCCTCCAACTCTTCATTTTGGCTCAGCTTATCATTTCAGGGTGGTAAGATTGAGCCCCCCTATGGGGTTCTGTGCTGGGTGTGGAGCCTGCTTAGGATTCTCTCTCTCTCTCCTTCTGCCCATCCCCACTCCTGCTTGTGCTTGCTCTCTCTCTCAAAAAAATAGTGAGATACATGGTACTATTTCATATTTTTCCAAATCCCCTTAATGCCTGGCTTAATGGAAGATAGTTGGAATTCTCATATGTGCTTCTGTATTCAACCATGTGCATTGTTTGGGTTGAAGTATATAAACTTCACACAGATGTATAGTTGGAAAAGGCAGGAATATTTTAATAACTTTTCCGGATATTTATAGGCAATTTTTTTAAATAAGTGGTAGTATCTTAAAAGTTAGTGGCAATGTAGAATCTGGAAGTATATCAATTAACTTTTATATTCTATGAAAATCTTTTGGTCTAACTTGTACTTTGAATGAATGTTTTACCCATGTATGATTTTGTAACATCATGCATCAGTCATTTGAAAATACTGGTTCAGGGGCGCCTGGGTAGCTCAGGGCATGGTCCCGGCGTTATGGGATCGAGCCCTACATCAGGCTGCCCCGCTATGAGCCTGCTTCTACCTCTCCCACTCCCCCTGCTTGTGTTCCCTCTCTCGCTGGCTGTCTCTATCTCTGTCAAATAAATTAATAAAATCTTAAAAAAAAAAAAAAAAGAAAATACTGGTTCAATGAATTATGCAAAGATTCTAATGTTGACACATTTTATTATACAAAATCCTTTTGTTACTAAATTTTCCTCTGCAGGAAAGTCTCAAGAATTAGTACGTTGTCAAGTTTACAGTGGTAGATATGTTTTCTAAAATTCTTAATTTTTATTTGAAAGCTTTAAATTTTTTTTCTTTTTTTCTTTTTTGAGAGAGAGGGAGAGAGTGTGAGTGGGGTGGGGCAGAGGGAAGGGGTCAGAAGGAGAGGAAGAAGGAAAATCTTAAGCTGGCATGGAGCCTGACATGTGACTCGATTTGATTACCCTGAGATCATGACCTGAGCCAAAATCAATCAATAAGTGACTGAGCCACTGGAAAGCTTTAATTTTATCATTGACAACAATTAATGCCAATGGTTTTCCTTAAAAGGACATGCTGATTTCATTTTCAAGAAAATGTCAGGGGCGCCTGGGTGGCACAGTCGTTAAGCGTCTGCCTTCGGCTCAGGGTGTGATCCCGGCGTTATGGGATCCAGCCCCACGTCAGGCTCCTCCACTATGAGCCTGTTTATTCCTCTCCCACTCCCTCTGCTTGTGCTCCCTCTCTGGCTGGCTGTCTCTCTGTCAAATAAATAAATAAAATCTTAAAAAAAAAAAAAAAAAAGAAAATGTCAAATACCCACATGTGAATGACTAGAGTTTGGCAGTCATTCTTTCAAGCAAAATGTTATTCCATGAAAAAAATCTGCTAGTTAAAAAATACATGCACTCAATGGTTGAACTTTAATAAAATTAACATTCTCAATTTCCGCAAGGACATAGATAGTTTTATTTTTCTATTGCAAGTGCATGGCATTGAAGAATAATGACTGCTAGAGTTTGGTGTCATTGCCTTTGATTTTTGTAAGGTCCAAGAAGTTTGTATTTACTATTGATTATACACTATCAGGGCAAATTCAAGCAGTGCAAAAGCAAATAACAGTATTATTATAAAGAGCTTTGACTATGCAGATACTCTGAAAGGCTCTTGGGGATACCCAGAGGGCTATGGACCACAATTTGAGAACTGCTATGGTAGATATTAGGATAAAGGCAGTATATAAAAACAATTAAGACATGATCCCTATTCTCATCTTCTAATAGAGGAAACCTACAGAGATGATTACAAAGTGCTTTAGAGATACAACATATGGCAACTGTAGGGAGGACAGATTAAGGACAAGAATGGACAAGTACCAGGTAGGGTATTTTTGCAACGCAGACAAGCAACGATGAGATCTGACCTAAGGTAGTGATGAATGGAGAAACGTTCAAGATGGTGGAATTGTAGGATGTGGTGATTAAATATGAGGAATGAAGGAGGAGGGCAATGGGGTGGACAGTGGTGCCCTTCCCACATGGCATTACAGAAAGGGCAGCATGGCAGCCGTGGGCAGGGGGAGGTAAATTCAGTTCGGGATTTACTGACAACGAGATGAGTGTTAAGCGGCTAGGTAGAGATGTTGAACAGGCAATTAGATACTCCTGCTCCTTTCCTGAGGGTGCTGCAGTTTTCTCATTCACTGCTCTATCCCCAGTGCCTACCTAGCACAATACCTAGCTCTTCATAGTGATTGAATAAATACATGAATATGGTCGGGAACTCGTGAGAGTAATATACAAGGGGAATTAAATTTGGTGGTCATTATATATACACGCTTGTTTGAGACAATAGGAGGAGGGGGTGGCCAAGTGACTGTAGCTTTAGAACTGAACTTCCGCTTTAAAATATTTCTGGAGTAAGTACCGCTCTTGGGGAATGTTGCCTCAAATAGGTCGCGACGGCCTATAACTGACAAATTTATTTCGGAAAACCTGTTTCCGTGTAATCCAGACAGCAACCAAGTTTTGTTATCGTTATGCCGTATATTAATACCTGTCAGACCGGTTTTAACTGGGGTGGCATGGGACTGACCTCATCGTCCCACCCTTCCGTGTGTAGACGACGTCCTTCACAATTTCCCCTTTCCCGACCATGCTGTCTCTCCAACGCCTCAGGACTGAGAGGACCGAGCCCTGAGAGGCTCAGTTGCAGCGGGTCTGCGTGCTCAGACGAGGGGCGGTGCTCAAGCCACCGGGGCGGAACTCAAGCCACCCGCCCGCTGACGCGACATAAGCTGAGATCACCTCACGTCCGACGGGTGCAATCACAGAGCGCGCCACTGACGTCGCAGTCTCCTCGCAAACCTCGCTCTGAGATCCCTCCGCCCGCCCTTTCCCGGCACCGTGTCGTGGTGCCCCGCACCCCAGGCACGCAGGGCTCAGGTGGCCCGCGATTCTCAGGGGGTGATCGCCTCTTAAGCGCTCGTTCTCTTCTGTCTCCGTACCACTCGTACTATAGGGGCAACCTGCTTTTTCAGGGTCTCTCTCCTGGCGTAAGGAGACCTCGGCAGTAATTAGTTCAGTTTGGAGGCGTGGCCAGCACCAGGCCCCGCCCCGTTCTGTGACGTACAGTGTGGCGCGCGCGGGAGCCGAGAGTAGGGGGTGGGACTGGGTATAGTAGGAGACCTGGGGGCCGGGGCCGCCTCCTGAAGCCCTTCTGCCGGCCGTACTCGCTCCATCGGTTCGGAGGAGCGGCGGCGACCTCGGCCTCCAGCGTCTCTGACGAACTGTAGTGGCTGCTCCGGCGGTCAGGATGATGTTGCTGGGTTTACTGCAGGCGGGCGGGTCGGTGCTGGGGCAGGCGATGGAGCGAGTGACCGGCGGCAACCTCCTATCCATGCTGCTAATCGCCTGCGCCTTCACGCTTGGCCTGGTCTACCTGTTCCGCCTCGCAGTCGGCCACCTGGCCCCCTTGCCCGCCGGGGCGGTACGTGCACCCCGGGGGATCTGGGCGGGGGATGCAGCGACCACTGTGGTCTAAGGGCTAGCGGGGTGACGGCGGGCGCACTGGGGACGGGGAGGTGGCCGCAGCTCTGTTGCTTGTGGTCGCGACTTCCATGGCCTTGTTGGCGTTGGTACTGGAGGCCCTGCAATGTAGCGATTCTGGCGGTAGCCTTGTGTCTGGTCTTGGTGGGGGTCGTGCTTGCAGCGTTTATGGTCGTAGTGATGGCTGCTGTGCTGGGCGGGGTTCTGGTACCCCTAAAGGCCGTGGCCAGACTGGTGGCTGTACTGGCCACCATAGTGGTGTTATAGACTTTGCCATTGGCAGTTGCAGCCCTGGTGGCCGTGATCTTGGTCACTGCCCTGGTGGGGTTCCATGTCCTATGGGCTGTAGTATTGCACCTAATGGCGATTTATATCTGTATGGGGGGGGGAGTATTTGATAGGGTGGGAGTGACTGGATTGTCCCTTCTTATGATGATAATGAAGTATCATTAAAGTTTCTTTAATTTAGTGTCTTTATTGACCACTAGCTTAATACTTACCTAATATTATTTGATGAATGCATCCTTAACCAGCCAACACCAAGTAGCTTTTAAAACTGCCCGTTTACTGACAATGGAACGTATGAACTATTAACCAAGTCGTTTTTAAAACCTGGGGCGCCTAAAGTACCTTTTATAGTGAGTGCAAAGGAGTGCCTGCTAGTGATCTACTCTCTAAAATCAGTGGATGAGGGGCGCTGGGTTGTTCAGTTAAGCTTCTGACCCTTGACCTCAGCTCAGGTCTTGATCTCAGGATCGTGAGTTCAAGCCCCACGCTGGGTGTGGAGCCTACTTAAATAAAATCAGTGGATGAGATGATAAATGTAGCTTTTTAAACATTTCACATCTTTCCATACCTCAAGTTACTGTTTGTATTTTTCTATACCTCCTTTAGGCGAGATTCCAGAACTAAATTGTGAGTGGTAGTGGTAAAGACAATATAGTTTGATTTTCCTGTTTGTTTGTTTGTTTGTTTTTGCTAATGGTTAAGAAACAGCCAATAAATAATATTGGACATATTCTGGACCGTGTTCATTTGTTTGGTCAGGAAACTAAACTGGATATCTCTCAAAATGAAATGTGAACCCCAGTTTTTTGTTTTCTCTTGCAGAAAAGTCCACCATACATTTTCTCTCCAATTCCATTCCTTGGACATGCCATAGCATTTGGGAAAAGTCCAATTGAATTCCTAGAAAATGCATATGAGAAGGTACGTCTTCCAAATAATTACAGGAAAAGAAATTAGTGCTTTTCAAACTTTTCTTTAAATGGCAGAACATTAAAAAAAAAAAAAAGTGTAATCTTAGGCTTATCCCGAGTATAGGAAACCAATTAAATTGGAGCTGCTCCTGTTTAAGAGTTGGAGGGTCTTGGAGATTCCCTTAACTTCTCCCATGTCCTGGGTAATCTCTAAGACATCACTGAAGAAAGTTCTGGCAGGTATGGTTTAAAAACCACTAGCCTAAATTTTGTACTTACTGATCATGGTTAAAATTGATACTAATTGACCCTCCTTTTTCTTAACCAGTCACCTGTGGAATTTTCTAACCTGCTCTACACATGTGTGACTTCACTTGGATGACCCACAGGATACCATGGCCATTCAGATCTTTGCTCCTCTTCTCTCTAGTGAGCTTTCCGAAACCAGTTCAACCATTTATTCCACAGTCTCACTGTGAATTGTTGTCACTCTTAACTATTTTAGCTCCACAATATAAATTTAGACACTTTATTCTTAGAACACAAACAACTTCTTTTCCTGGCTTGCTTCTTGCTTCTACAATTACTTCCATTAGAACCATTCTTTTTCTTTTTTTTTTTTTTTTTTTTGAGGTGGTCATATGATTTATATCTTTTATTAACATGGTGAATTACATTGATTGGGTTTTTTTAAATGTTTTTTTATTACATTATGTTAGTCACCATACAGTACATCCCTGGTTTCTGATGCAAGGTTTGAGGATTCATTAGTTGCGTATAACACCCAGTGCACCATGCAGTATGTGCCCTCCTTACTACCCATCACCAGCTTATCCCATTCCCCCACCCCCCTCCCCTCTGAAGCCCTCAGTTTGTTTCTCAGAGTCCATAGTCTCCCATGCTTCACTCCCCCTTCTGATTATCCCCTTTCTTTATCCCTTTCTTCCCCTACCGATCTTCCTAGTTTTTATGTTCCATAGATGAGAGAAATCATATAATTGTCTTTCTCTGCTTGACTTATTTCACTTAGCATTATCTCCTCCAGTGCCGTCCATGTTGTAGCAAATGTTGAGAACTTGTTCTTTCTGATAGCTGAGTAATATTCCATTGTATATATGGACCACAACTTCTTAATCCAGTCATCTGTTGAAGGGCATCTCGGCTCCTTCCACGATTTAGCTATAGTGGATAATGCTGCTATGAACATTGGGTTGCATATGGTCCTTCTTTTCACTGCGTCTGTATCTTTGGGGTAAATACCCAGTAGTGCAATGGCTGGGTCATAGGGTAGCTCAATTTTTAACTTTTTAAGGGACCTCCACACTGTTTTCCAGAGTGGCTGCACCAACCTGCATTCCCACCAACAATGTAGGAGGGATCCCCTTAGAACCATTCTTTGACCTCTTTAGATCTTCCAGTCCAGGGTCCCATTACTTTCTCCTGATCTAAGAGCCTCCTTTCTTTCCTTTTCTTCGTTTTCCAGTTTGGGACAGTGGTCCACCATTTTGCTTACACTGTGGCCAATGCCATACATTTCCTTGCCCTGGATGTTTTCATTTTGCTTACCTGGTAAAACCCCAGACTCAGAGGGATTTTTCTTCTTCCTTGCACCAGATGAGTTCCTTCCTAATTTCATGATTCCCTACACTGAACCTTTGAACACTGCTCAACAATCGTGTTATGCCAAAGTATGGTTGGCATACTTTCCACTCCCCACAATGATGATTCAAACCTTCACTTTTCTAAACTTCTGAATCTTCCTATCAAAGCAGATGACTTTGTCTCCTCTTTAGAGATATAAAACCATCCAAGAGAACTCTCTCATGCTCCCACTTTCAAACATACATTCTCTTTTCTTCCTGTTACACTAATTATAAAACACTTACTTTGTGCCACTAATTTAGTGCTTTACATAGATTATCTGACTCCATAAAAATCCTTTCAGGTAAATCTATTGTATAGATGACAAAACTGAGAAACAGGTTATATAATTTGTTCTTGGGCTCACTGCTGGCTAGTGGCCAAGCCAGGATTTACACGTGGTCTAATTTCCAAGTCTGTGCTTTTAATAATAATAATAATAATAGTAATAAACACATATAATATTTACTATGGCCGACACACTCTTTTCTAATATATCTATAATATCTGTATATATACACACACACATATCATGGACAAAATGATATATATTTAATCTTGATAATAGTAGCCACTATTATTTCTATTTAATGGATGAGGGAAACTGAAATACAGAGAGGTTAAGTTCTCTGACTCTAGGACCAAGGTCACAACAGCTAACAGGTGGAGGACCTGGGATGTGAACCTTGGCAGTCTGGCTCTGAGCCCATTAGGGTGCTATCACGTTGATCTTATACTATTTTGCTTCCTATTGGAGGCTAGAGTCTCAATCCATATTTGGTCTCAGGAACCTTATGCTATTATTTCTTCTTTCTGTAGTGACTTCCTTCAACTGGATCTTTCCCATTTTCTCTGAAAAATTTTCAAAAGTCACTCATTTAAAAAGACTGGAGCTTCTCTTGACTACTCAGTCTCCTCTCACATCCCTCCCCCGTTAGCAAGTTTTCTGTACTTACGGTCTCTGTTTCCGCATCTCCTGTTTACTTACTCTTCAGTCCACCGTAGTCTGTCAGCCCCTTCACTAATGAGCTCCGTGTCCTACTTCAATGAACTTGATCCCTTATTTGTATTTGTCACTGGTGACACTCCCTGCTCCTTAAATGTGGCTCCTCTCATTTTTCCCCTTTATTTCTCTCACTAATTTTTCTCTAACTCCTTAGTGGGCTCATGCCTGGGCATTTACTGTTGGGGTTCATGGAGGTTTGGTCCTTGGCCTTTAGTCTTTCCTAGGTGATCTCATCTCTAACCTGCAGCTCACTTACCAGGCATAGGTAGATGACACACAAATTACTGTCTCTGGTTCAGGTCTCTACTCCAGCTCCAGACCTGGATGTGCCAACTCCCACGTGATTCTTTGAGTTGTCTCAAAGGCACCTGAAATCCAACATTTCCGAAGGCTACCCCTTGGTTTTTCTCTCTCCAATCCTGGTTGTCCTGTTTCTCTTCTCACCATTTTTCTGTTTTCCAGAAGCCTAGGATTCATTCTTCATACTTCCCTCTCCCTGTCTCAATCCATTGCCGTCTGTAGATTCTCTCTCCAAAATAATTCGGTATCCATCTGCTTCTGTGTGCACTGCCCCATCATTACCATGCGGCCAGTTTTCATCATCAGGTTCCTGCAATAGGGCTCTAACTGGTCCTCTGACATTCCTTCTGCTCCTGTTCCTCCCTCCTCCATGTAGCAGCCAGAGGGATCTTTCTTTTAAAATATGCATATATCAGGGTGTCCCTTCCATGCAGTTTAAAATCTTCTATGGCTTTCCATTGCTTATAAGGAAAAAACTTCCTGAATATGGCTTATGAGACTGTAGAGGTCTAGGCCCTGCGGACTCAGCTCTCATCTCGTCCTCCCCCTGCCCCCCATTAGGATCCATTAGGATCTTTGTGCATGCCCGGCTGCCATGCTGACTCCTCCTCATCCTTCAAGCCTCAGCTCACTTGGCCTTTCCTCTCTTTGGTCACCCTTTTATCAGTTCTCTTCTCGTAGAGTTGCTTTCTTTCCTACAGTACTTGTCACATTTGCAATTTTACATTTGTTAATGTGATTATTTGATTAAGTTGTATCTTTTTCAATAGACTAAACTACATGAGTCAGAGACAGTATTTTTGTTCACAATTGTATCCCCAGAGCCTGGTTCTTTAATAATACTCAGAAAACTGCAAGGTAAAGCATTTAACACCCAACCAGATTAACAAAAAATTAAAAATGAAATCATTTGGTGTTGGCGAAATAGTAGTAAACTGGATAACTAAACAAACTTCTGATGTCCTTACATAGCAAGTACAATAGGAAAGGTCATAACTTTGGTGACGCCTATAAATTTATCTTTAACCAAGGGGGAAAATAATCTGTATTCTTAGAGATACTCATTGCAGTATTATCCATAATAAGTAAAGAACTGACCTATCACCCATATGTCCAATAATGAAAGAATAATTATTAAAATTATGATGTCTGTGTAAAGGATAGAAAATACTTTCAGTATAAACTGAAAAAAGCAGAATAAAAAGTTTATATTTCACTTGCAACTGGATGAAAATAATTATAAATTTGGACAAAGACTGGGTGAATAATTGCATTAATGTTTATGCATGTTTTAATTTTCAAAAATGTTTTGTGAATAAATTAGTGTTTCTTTTCGTGATACATATTTTTCAGTATCATCACTATGGCTACTTTTCTTTCTTTAGTATGGACCCGTATTTAGTTTTACCATGGTGGGCAAGACATTTACTTACCTTTTGGGGAGCGATGCTGCTGCACTGCTTTTTAATAGTAAAAACGAGGACCTGAATGCAGAAGATGTCTACGGTCGTCTGACAACACCTGTGTTTGGGAAGGGCGTTGCATATGATGTGCCTAATCCAGTAGGTGACACTGTTATCTTCAAGAAAGACAAATCTATAATATAAGAGTTATAACTAGTAGTGTAATATTGTACATTTAGAATGTAGAAACAATTTATTCCTTGGTTCAAAAATCTGAAGAATGAGACATTTAAAAGAAAAGGCCTGGGTAACCGACAAAGAATGGGTATTCTGTTTTATAGCTGCAGGTATGGGCTAAGCAATTTTAAAGGTTTCCTATACAAAGAAAGAGAATCAATGATAACTTAGGGCATTGATTGGAGTGGGTAACAAGAAAATCCCATTATTTCATCGGAAGGGGCTCCCATGCCTCCACTCCTGCCTGAAATTCTAGCATAAGAGCTCTCTTGAGCTAGAGATTTTGAGCTAGAGATTGTTGGTTTTAGAAGTTTGTGTGATTTCTTTTCCCCTCCTAAAGTCAAATATTAAAGTCCTACAAATAGATGCAAAACACAAATGAGATCGTTGGCTCAATAGCTTGGTGTGGGCTCTGGCTGAGATCGTACCACACATGACCTGGTATCCTAGTGTAGCAGTTAAGAGTTGACATCAAGTGTTATTTCTGGGGATGAGTGAGGTGTGGGGGAATGAATGGCTCCTCAAGGCCAAAAGCAAGAACCCTAGAAAATCCCTCTGGTCAGATATATCTGTTCATTTTTTCACACTGCTGATCAGAGTCTTAAAATAGAAATGTCCCAATGGGTTAAAACCATTAGCTGGCTTAGTGTGAATTTATTTCAGTCAGAGTATATTGAATTCTCATTAAACTTCTGGAAGACAGTAAGAGGAATGATACTTGTTTGGGAATGGAATGGGAAAATATGTGAAGTAGGAGAAAAATGATATGGAAACATAATGAACCTTTGGGGGCTTGTGTTGGTATCTGGGTTGGGTTGGGATCCTAGAAGATAACAGGATAGGAAAGGGAAGCCCTGGGGTCAGGAGTGGGAAAATGCATATGTAGGAAGGAAAGGCAGTGGGATTCCTAATTTATCATTAGTTGAGGGCTTGCATACCAGGTATCTCTGTACCTGTTCCTTCAGATCCATGTAAATGCTCTAAGTTTCCCATGTCTGGTGTAGTTTTAAAAAATCCTTTTACTGTTTTTATTTTCAGCATCTTTTTTTTAGAATATTGTTTGCTTTGCGTGTTACAGAGTTAATAATAACCCAAATGAATCTTCTGATAAAACAAAATTGTGTTTTAATGCTTGGTATTATACTGTTAATATTTTGAAGGTATTTTTGGAGCAGAAGAAAATGTTAAAAACTGGCCTTAACATAGCCCACTTTAGACAGCACGTTTCTATAATTGAGAAAGAAACAAAAGAATACTTTCAGAGTTGGGGAGAAAGTGGAGAAAAAAGTAAGCAAACTGTTTTGGTTTTGCATTTGTCCTAGTATTTCTACTTTTTTATGACTAGAAATATAAGAATATGTGTGTGTGTGTGTAATGAAAAACCAACTGCAACATATGTAAAAACCAGCTTAGATTTAATGGAAAGAATATATTTTGATAACCATAGAGTTAAAAAGACCTGAGAGGAAGTGATTATTGCTGTTCACTTAGCAAAACCTTAAAATGGGTTAATTAACATGCATGTTATTCAGCTCATTTGTATAAATAATATAAAAATGACTAAAAATTATTAAGTTTTGAAATAAACTGAACGTAAGACTTTTTGCAAGGTCATTTTAAGACAATAAATAACTTTTTTTTAACCCCTATGAGCAAGTAAAAGTCTAAATGATTTAATTTTGAATGTAATACCCTATCTATCTGATATTGTATGGGAATGATTTATTTCATGAAAAAGGTAAATTTAAATACATAGGCTTACTGTACCACCAAATGTATTATATGCTTTCTTGTATTATGTACAGAGTATAATGAGTATCATTTGATCTTCTTTGGATATTTATGTGAATCTATTCTTTATATTGGACAATAAGTGTTCCTTTCAGAGAAAATTGCCACCCCAAAGCAGAAAGCAACATCTGCTTACAGGGTACCAAGCTTTCTGTGTGTCTGTGTGAGTCCCCATGTTCTCGGTGTGGTCTTCAGTTTCTGTAAAAGGTCCAGAAACTCGATTTTATTTTTAATACACCTAAAGCTGATGTGATATATTTCTAACCACACAAGAAGCTGGTGTATAAACTAAAATGCCAACTTAATAAATACAAGTGAGACAAAGTTATAGCACTGAGAACACCAGAATTTACTTAACTGCATTGGCAAATCTAATTGGAAAGCCAAGTGATAATTGGAAGTTCATCTTGTAAACAAGGCATTAACTGGGTAATTTTTATGACTTTTAAATGTCATCCAGATGTGCTTCCCTGACGCATCTGTCTCTAGCTGGGATATACCAATTGATGATTAGCTACAGTTTTCTTTTATATATAGTCAAGACCTCAACTTGTAGTCCTGGTCTTCCTGATTTTGACTGGCAAAATAATCTGTTCTTCAGTTTTTGGACTGTTGTTCTTTGGGAAGCACCTCATGTGCACTAAATCACTTTTTTGCTGCTTTTGTTACACTGCGACTTGGAACTCCTGTAACTTTATTCATTTTTAAAAAATTTTCTTTTTGAGTAACTCTACACCCAATGCGGGGCTCGAACTCACGACCCTGAAATCGCATGCTGTACAGTCAGCCAGGAGCCTCTCACTGTATTCATTTTTATGTTCAATTTATTTTTTCAAGTTGAAGAGTTATGAGTGAGGTTCAGGGATGCCTTTGTGGCCTCTATTTTGGCTGTCCAGAGGTGCTTCCCATCATCAGTTTCTTGCCTCTCTTTGTTGTGTCCATATGTCTGTAGGCTTTTTGTGATGCTTCAAACAAGATCTTGTTGGTTCTTGGGTTTTTATTCTCAGTTTACCTTTGTAATGCTTTTGTATCTCTAAGAAAGCAGAAACTTTCAAAAGAATATTTGGCAATAGTAATGGGAATGATCTTTTTTCCTCTAGATTTGTTTGAAGCTCTTTCTGAGCTCATAATTTTAACAGCCAGCCATTGTTTACATGGAAAGGAAATCAGAAGTCAACTCAATGAGAAAGTGGCACAGCTGTATGCAGATTTGGATGGAGGTTTTAGCCATGCGGCCTGGCTGCTGCCAGGTTGGCTCCCGTTGCCTAGTTTCCGGTATGGATAAAGACACTATACTTGCTGTAATTGTAGAACTGCGGTAGTGTTGGTATGCTTTGTGTTAACAAAGATAAAAAATAAACATAAACCAGACAAATTAGGAGAGATCATGAGCCCCATTCTTCTGTTAAGAATTCAAGACAGGTTTTCTTTATATAGTGAGCTCATTCAAGCTCTGTTTCAGTTTATAAACGAGGTCATTTGTTGTCTAGCTGTTCTAATTTAAAACCTCCTAATCTCACATATTCTGTCTACTCAAGAAAGTCTCTGGACTCTTCCTAAAAGTGATACTCCCCATCTATGCACTTATTTGAAAATATTTGACTGTTTTATAGTCTAATGTGAAATTTCTTTGTTTTGAAGTAGTAAGTGCCTTTCTTTACTTTTCTCTTTGTTTTCTTACAACTATACTGGGATTTCCTTAAGGGCGGGGACCATCTGATACAAAGAAATATTGCTTATGGGACTCGACATATGGTTTAGTGTCTTGAGTATTAGTGAGCTTTCTGTACCTGTTGATTCATTTCTGTTCAGGTGAGAGATGGGGAGGAGTTAAATTGGTACTCCTTTTCCTTCTATTTCTGCTACTTCTATATAGTTACAGGATGAAGAGGACAGAAAAAGGGAAAGCCAGGAGAGATTCTCTGGAATTCTTTGGAACTCCTAATACTTTATATTTGTAAGGAGCTTTGCAGTTTTCAAAATGCTTTCATTCATAGCCTGTAGTGGGTCCTCCAGAAATGTGCAACAAGCCCGTTTTTACCTTTTCTATCTCCTGGATGAAGTCAGAAATTCCTGAGCTTGGTATGATAGACCTTTCCCACTTCAGTCCAGTCTTTCTCTGTCTTACCCAAACCAAATGATTTAACCAAATTATTCCATTCCCTTTCTTAAAACAGGCCCTATGTTTTCCTGGCACTGTTGTGTTCTTATTGGTAAATGTCTTCTGCCGACATTGTCTTAGTAGTTCCTCAGTAACAGTCTTACAAACATAGCAGAGCAGCAATTTTTTTTTTTAAAGATTTTATTTATTCGACAGAGATAGAGACAGCCAGCAAGAGAGGGAACACAAGCAGGGGGAGTGGGAGAGGAAGAAGCAGGCTCATAGCGGAAGAGCCTGATGTGGGACTCGATCCCATAACGCCGGGATCACGCCCTGAGCCGAAGGCAGACGCTTAACCGCTGTGCCACCCAGGCGCCCCAGAGCAGCAATTTTTATTGGAAAGCTTAGTTATGAAGGGGCTAGACAGTCAGATTGCCTGGTTTTAAATTTCAGCTCCACTGCTTTCTGGCTGTGTGATTCAATGCAGCTGCCTGTGAAATGAGGCTAAGAACATCTACCTCACAGGAGGTCAAAGTGGGTAATTCATTTTATAAAACACTTGGAGTATCTGTTACCTAGTGAGCACCTTACTTTAAAGGGAAGATTTGGGGACCTGAAGTTTGTTTTCTGACACTACTAGTATTTTTGCTGCCTACAAAACCATGTTGTTTCAGAAAATGAAGAATAGAATCACATCCTGTTTAGAACATCCTAAATAAATCTTAGGTTTATTCAAATCCTGAATCCTATAGAAAAATCAGAATGACTCTCCATCTTCTTCAAGAATTAATTTGGTTAAAATTGGAATTTCATTAATTTAAAGGAGTTAATTTAAAGGAGTATTCTGCTTTCTGTTAAACTGGAAAATGATTCTAAAGGAATAATCACAAGTCTTGTTTTAGACCTTTTGTTAGAACACAGAAAGTATTAAGAATCAGGGCTATATATGTTAGGACACATTTCTTGCCTTTAAGGACCCTAGAAATTTCTAACAGTGTAAGATTTTCATGGCTTCTTTTTTCCTTCAGTTCTGAGTTTTTTGTCAATTACTTTAGAGTCATTCAAGTTAGTTAGATAAGGTTGCTTTAAGCTAGGTCCTGGTTATTTTCAAAATGAATCTGGTGCCAGAAAGTACGGCATTATTTTTTAGTCATTTTTGTCTTTGAATTGCAGACGCAGGGATAGAGCTCATCGAGAGATCAAGAATATTTTCTATAAAGCAATCCAGAAGCGAAGACAGTCAGAAGAAAAAATTGATGACATTCTCCAAACCTTACTAGATTCTACTTACAAGTAAGAGCTGTTCGGATCACATGTTAAGCCGAAAGAGGAAATTAAAAATTAAAACAAAGTTAAAGAATATGTCCAGTTAAAAAGTAGTGATGTTGACAAAATTAGTAGCTATGAGCCTTGGGCTTGTTAAATGGATGAGACACGAATTACTGGGATCCCATTGCCTTCCTGAAGCCTGAGGACCACACATGAGGAAACGTCTGCTGACAAACTACATCGACATCTTTTGTAATGAAAATCATACTTTACTTTGGTCTGTCTCTTTCCCCTCAGGGAAAAAAAATTCTCACTTGTGATGGACAAATGCAAGAGACTGTTATACCTGAAAAGTTTATTCACGAGGACCCTTTATTTAAATGTGGAGGCAGGAAATGGGGCTGCCAAACTGTTAAATTTGTGCGTGTCTCCTTCCATAGGGACGGCCGTCCTCTGACAGATGACGAAGTGGCAGGCATGCTTATTGGACTGCTATTGGCAGGCCAGCACACGTCCTCAACTACTAGTGCCTGGATGGGCTTCTTTTTGGCCAGAGACAAAATACTTCAAGAAAAATGTTATTTAGAACAGAAAACAGTCTGTGGAGAAGATCTGCCTCCTTTAACTTTTGACCAGGTTTGTTGGATTTTAGTTTCATTGCTGTGCTTTATGATTTTGAGTATCTAATGAATGGCTAGTTTTTAAAGGGGACAATTGATATATTCTATTTACTACAGATTAAATTGCTTAGCTTCTTTATTTTTAGAAAGTTCCCCATAGCCCTCCCTGAAATGTCTTACTGTTGGATTCACTTTGCTATTATTTTGTTGAGGATTTTTTTTTTTTTTAAAGATTTTATTTATTTATTTGACAGAGAGACAGCCAGCCAGATAGGGAACACAAGCAGGGGGAGTGGGAAAGGAAGAAGCAGGCTTCCAGTGGAGGAGCCTGATGTGGGGCTCGATCCCATAACACTGGGATCACGCCCTGAGCCGAAGGCAGACGCCCAACTGCTGTGCCACCCAGGAGCCCCTTGTTTTTGCATCTGTGTTCATGAGGGGTATTGACGTGTAGTTTTATCATGAGGTCTTTGACAGGTTTTGGTATACAGAGTAATGCTGGTCCCAAAGAATGAGTTTATAAGTGTTCCCTCTTTTATTTTTTTGGAAAAGTCTGAAAGATTGATATTAATTCTTTCTTACATGTTTGGTTAGAACTCATCAGTGAAGCCATTGGAGTCTGCGCTTTTCTTTGTGCGAAGTTGTTTGATTACTTGTTATATACATTTATTCATATGTTGTTTCTTCTTGAGTCTTCGGTTTGTGTCCTTCTAGGAATTTGTCCATTTTCATCTAGGTGACGTAATTAGTTGGCTTACAATTGTTAGTATTCTCTTATAATCCTTTCTGTTTCTGTAAGGTCAGCAGTGATGTCTCTTTCATTCCTGATTTTGTAACACTAAAAATAATAGCTTAATTGATATATAATTTACATACTATAGAGTCAGTCCATTTAGAGTATATAATTTACTGTTTTTTGATATATTCAGAATTGTGAAAACCATCACAATTTTAGAACATTTAAATCACTTCCAAAAGGAAGCCGGTACCCATTAGCAGTCATGTCCCATTGCCCCTGCCCCTGGCAACCACTGATCTACTTTTTGTCTGTATGGATTTGCCGTATCCTGGACATTTCATATAAACAAGATCATACAATATGTGGTCTTTTGTGACTGCTTCTTTCGCTTAGCATGTTTTCAAGTGTCATCCATGTGGTAGCATGATTTTTGCTAGTGTTTTCATTTTTTAGACAAGTGGATTTTTGCAGGTCCTTACTATGCCATTCTTCAGGGTGATTACCTCTTGTACTGATGGTATCTTGCTCTCTTTCCCTTGTTGACCTTGGATTGTGTCAGACCAAGATAATCTCAGATACCTCTGCACTTCTACCACAGTATAAGCTATCTTATTATAACCCAGAAGTTTAAATACATACTGTTGAAGTAAGTTAAATATTTATAAAACTCAGGAAATGTTTTCCCTTTCCAGCTGAAGGATCTAAATTTACTTGATCGCTGCATAAAAGAAACATTGAGACTTCGACCTCCCATAATGACCATGATGAGAATGGCCAAAACTCCTCAGGTGAGTCTCTTGGTTAGATCTCCCCTTCCATGCCCCCAGTTTTTATTTATCCCAAAGAAGAAATATAACAGCAAAGAGAATTTTTTAAATTAAAAAAGTAGAATAATCATTTCCATATCATTTCAATTTTTTATATTCTAATTCTGATATGTAACTATATATCTTATTTATATAGATATTTTTATATAATTCGAGCATATACATGCTAATCTGTTCCCTGCATTTTTATTTTACAATGAGGATTTTAAAAATGGTAGTATATTTTTTTCCTGGTTTAAAGAAAAGCATGTTTTGTTAAAAATCCTGATAGTATGGAAATATACGGATTGTGAAAGGCTCCTTGATATCCCTCTGCTAACTCCGAGACATTATGGCTTTTTAAAATTTCCAGCCCAATGTTGGGTCACTTGGAAATCATCTTAAGTTAAAATAATTTTTTTTTTTTTTTAAAGATTTTATTTATTTATGTGACAGAGAGACAGCCAGCCAGAGAGGGAACACAGCAGGGGGAGTGGGAGAGGAAGAAGCAGGCTCCCAGTGGAGGAGCCTGACGTGGGGCTCGATCCCGGAACACCGGGATCACGCCCTGAGCCGAAGGCAGACGCCCAACGACTGCGCTACCCAGGCGCCCCAAGTTAAAATAATTTTTAGCTGGCCTATTATCTAGTTTTTAAATATATGTAGATCACGTGTGTGTTAATGCTTTATTACACAATGGTCTGGTTATTTGGTACAATAGTTCTATATTATCTAATGAAATATGTTGCTTTTATTTGTAGACCGTGGCAGGGTATACCATTCCTCCAGGACATCAGGTGTGTGTGTCTCCCACTGTCAATCAGAGACTTAAAGACTCATGGGTAGAACGTCTGGACTTTAATCCTGATCGCTACTTACAGGACAATCCAGCTTCAGGAGAGAAGTTTGCTTATGTGCCATTTGGAGCAGGTAAGATACCATTTTACATTTGAAATGTTCTGATAATGTTTATGTCTGTCCAAATAATTCATATGACTTTTATTTATAAGTATCTTTTCCTTTCCTCATAGGGACATTCCTGAAAACATTTGTAGGAGTATAATCTTTGCCAAGTTGGAAAAAGTATTTTATTTATACTAAAGGAAGTTGTTTTGTGAATCCTTATATAACACTCTATTACCTTCTATCCAATTTAGTTTTTTCAGGGTTAATTTTTATAGTCCACCTGTTTTCCCTTATAATAGTATTTAAAGCTCTTTGTAAATTGTTCTAAAGAACCACTGGAATTAGCACACCATTTAGGCAATTATTTCAGGCTAAATATGATAACAGATTGTCAGTGTTTCAGAAAAGAGCAAACTCGGTCTTGTTAAAATTGAAGCTCTTCTGGATTGTCAGTCAACTTTTTGGTGCTCTGTCTGTATCCTTAGGATAAAATGGTCTTTAAATCTGGCAGGTCTTGCATAGGTTTGCAAACTTCTGCATTTCAATTACCATCCTTAAATTATGCAGGCAGACCCTTTAATTTCTCTGTTCATTAGTACTCTACAGATTAAACACTTTCTGACTTCTTGTTTAGTCTTTCCAAAGAGATTTGAAATGGCACAACTTTTTTGTCATGGGTCACACTGTTTCCACACATAAAGTATAATGTCCTTTAAGAACTTCTGATCTTAGTAACTTCAATAAATAAATTTAATAATATGGTATATAATACCACATATAAAAGTCGGAGACTGTTCAAACAGTTGGAAGGGCTATTAGTTCTGTGGCCCAAAATCTGCCCCAAAGAGGAATCATTTCTAAACTGGTAATTGCCTGGACTGCGCTTGAACTTTTTTAGGTAATAGATTGCTAGGTTACCTTCTATGGCAGCTCATTTTGTTTTTTGGACAGCTCCCATTTTTAAAAACTTATATTAAAGCTGTAATCTGGGGGCACCTGGCTGCCTCAGTCGGTAAAGCACGTGACTCTTGGTCTCAGGGTCATGAGTTCAAGCCCCTGTTGGGTGTGGAGCCTACTTAAAAAAAAAAAGCTGTAATCTGTTTCCTTTTAACATCCCATTGTGTTTAAAACATCCCCTAATTGTGTTCTCTGAGGTTATATTATATATCTTTGAGCTCTCCGAATATATGATAGTGTTCCCTCAAATTTTTCGTCATTGTGCTAGTTTCCTAGGGCTACTATAACTCCCACAAACTGAGTGACTTAAAACAATAGACCTTTATTCTCCCATCTTTCTGGAGGCCGGAAGCCTGAAATCAAGGTGTTGACAGGGCCTTGCTCTCCCTGATGGCTCTGGGAGACAGTCTTCCCTTGCTTGTTCCAAGCTTCCGGTGGCTCTTGGCAGTCTTTGGCATTCCTTGGCTTGTAGCTGCATCACTCTGATCACTGCCTGTCGTCACATGGCCGTATGCCCTGCGGGTGTCTCTCTGAGTCTGTGCGTGGCTTTCTTTTAAGGACATCATTATTGGATTTAGGACTCACCCTAACCTGGTATGACTTCATTGTAACTAATTATATCTGCAAAGTCTGATTTCTGAGTAGACATGAATTTTGGGGGGACACTCTTCTAGCCCATATGATCATGATGTTAAGTACGTCCAATTTCTTCATGACTTTGTAATGGTGTAATTTTTTCCATGTTGGAGCATGTAGCATGTAGCTTATTCATTTTCATAATACTACCTTTTGTGAATCATCAGAATTTATCCATTTTTCTCTTAATTCATAGTTAGGATACATCTAGTTTCCTGCTATTAAAAATAATCCTTTAATCTCCCTGTGAGTAAGCCAAGCCTCTCCTTAGTTGTTATATTTGAATATGGAATGGTTTGTAAACACCCTTTTTAAATAGGGCTCCTAGAAGTAAGTGCACCTAAGGGCCACATAGCACTGTGCTAATAATACGCACTTTTTGTTAATTTTTTCTCTAATCTTCACAACCACACTATGAGGAAGGAACTGTCTTATTCATTTTTCAGAAATGGAAACCAAGGCTTTAGCAAGGCTTTTTTCAGTTGCAGTAATTTGACTTGATCTTTTTGTATTCCCTGAAAAACCATCTTTTGTTACCAAGCTTACTACTTTATGAGGTTTGGAAGGTCAGAGAGATTGGAAGGCATTAGTTCTTTCTGGCTTAAGTATTTAGAGACAAAAAAAGTTTGTCTCTTTGGCTTTTATATATAACCTTTTTAAAATACATGAATTATATTTTCTATTATTAAAATTTCCCTGACATTTTAATAAAAATTTCACAGCAAAGTCAAAAGAATTTTATACTGAACATTCATATACCCATTATCTAGATTCTGCCATTGACATTTTACTTATACTTGTTTTATCACATATCCGTCCATCAATGCATTTACTTTTTGGTGCTTTTCAAAGTAAACTGTACACATCAGTATATGTCTCTCTGAATTTTTCAGCAAGTATATAACAAACTACAGTTCAGTATTCTAGTTTTGATATAAAATTTTACAATGAAACACCCAAGTCAATATTCCTTGTTTTGACAAATGAATAACCTCAATCAAATCTAATTTACTGATTTTTAAAATTGTTATTGCTTCCTGGTCCTGTCTAAAAAATTTTGCCTGGCCCCAAGTCATGAAGACATTCTCCTCTATTACTCCCTATTAAAATTTAATGGTTTGGAGCACCTGGGTGGCTCTGTTGGCTAAGTGGCTGCCTTTGGCTCAGGTCATGATCTCAGGGTCCTGGGATCGAGCCCTGAGTCAGGCTCCCTGCCTAGTGGGAAGTCTGCTTCTCCCTCTCGCTCTGCTCCCCCTGCCACCCCCCCCCCCCGCTTGTGCTCTCTGTCAAATAAATAAAATCTTCAAAAAATTTTTTGATGGTTTAGCATTTATGTTTAGGCCTATGATCATCTGGAATTAGTTTTTTGAGTTTGGTATGAGACAGGAATTGAGGGTTTTTTTATTTTTTTATAAGATTTTATTTATTTGAGAGAGAAAGAGAGTGGGGGGGGGAGGGGCAGAGGGAGCCGGAGAAGCAGGGCTCCCTCTGCCCCTGAGCAAGGAGCGTAAAGCAGGGCTCGATCCTAGGACCCTGGGATCATGACCTGAGCCAAAGGTGGACGCTTAACTGACTGAGCCACCCAGGCACCCCCCCCTTTTTAATGTTAGATACATAGTTATTCCCATACCATGTGTTAAAAAGACTTTTTCTTCATTGGCTTCTTTTATTTACTGCCTTTCTTGATAATCAGGTAACCGTAAAAGTATGTCTTGGTTCTTTGCTGTGTGCCATTGTTCTGTTTGTTGAGCCCTATCCAGAACCACATGGTCTTGGTTGCTGTGAAAGAAAAAGAACCCCACTTTCTACTCTACACTTGCACTTAGAACACTTCTGACAACATTTCTGGTCACCAAATGTTGTTTGGGTGTTTTTCCCCCACACTAATTCTCTGTGGATACCCACTGGGTTTCCTACAATTCAACTCAGTTCTGACACTATCTACCTGGGGTTAGCGCTGACCCCATAGGTTAAGGGCTTAGTCCCACAAGATTCCCCCTGCCCCCCATCACTTCAGATACCAATCACAAGTCCAGGTTGTCTCCTGTTCTTCTGACTAGTGGGCTGTAAACCAGAGGTTTTCTTGATCCCCTCTTTGGGGTTCCACAGTTTCTTAAAATGGCTCACAAAACTTGGAAAGCAGTTTATTTACTGGATTAACAGTTTATTACAAAGAGGGGGATACAACTCAGGAACAGCTGAGTGAAGATGCATAGGGCAAGGTATGGGGGAAGGGGCACAGAGCTTCCATGCCTTCTGGGTATGCAACACTCCCACCATCTCCATATGTTCACCAATCTGGAAAGCTCTCCCAATATGACCTCTCAGTCCTCCATACTATAGCTATTTTTGTGGAGGCTTCATTATGTAGGCATGATTGATTACATCACTGGTGATTAATTCAGCCTCCAGCCCCTTCTCCCTCCTGGAGGTCAGGGGTTAGGGCTTTAAGTTCTAACCCTTTAAGCACATGGTTGGTTCCCCTGGTAGCCAGGCCCGACTCTGAGGGGATTTCCAAAAGTCCCCTCTTTAACAAACTCAAGTGTGGTTGAAAGGGGCTTATTATGAATAACAAGTCTCCTTCTTTTATTGCTCTTTGCTCTTAAGAAATTCCAAGGTGTTTGAGGAGCTCTGTGCCAAGGATATATATTTATTACAAACCACATTATCATAGTTGCTGTACCTTTCGTATTGAAGTCAGATTTGAAGTCAGTTTAAATCTTCCAGCTTGTTTTTGTTTTTTCAAGACTGCTCTGCATATCTTAGGTCCTCCTTTGTATTTCCATATGCATTTTTTTAAAAAAGTTCTTACTTGAATTCCAGTTAGTTTAACATACAATGTTACATTAGTTTCAGGTGTACAATATAGTGATTCAGTGATTCCATACAATACCCGGTGCTCATTACAAGTGATTTCTTAATCCCCATCGCCTATTTCTCCCTTTCCCTCACCTACCTCCATTCTGATAACCATTAGTTTATTCTCTATAAAGAGGCTTTTTCTTGGTTTGCCTCTTTTTTTCCCCATTGCTTGTTTATTGTTTCTTAAATTCCATGAGTGAAATCAGATGGCATTTGTCTTTCTCTGACTTATTTTGCTTAGCATAATAGTCTCTAACTCCATTCATATCGTTGCAAATGGCAGGATTTCATTCTTTTTTATGGCTGAGTAATATTCCCTTATATATACACACACACACACACACACACACACACACACCACATCTTCTTTATCCATTCATCAATTGATGGATACTTGGGCTGCTTCCATAATTTGGGTACTGTAGATAATGCTGCTATAAACATTGGGGTGCATGTATCCTTTTGAATTAGTATTTTTTATCCATATGTATTTTAGAATCAACTTGTCAGTTTTTACACGTATATAACCTTTTAAATTTTGATCTAGGTATGTGTTTGTATTTTGATTTATTAAATCCCTTTTTCTTCTGTTCTTATTTTGAAATGGCATTTAAAGTTTTTTTTTAAAGACTGTATTTTTAAGTAATCTCTACATCCAGTATGGGGCTTGAACTCACAATCCCGAAATTAAGGTTGCACACACTCCATTGACTGAGCCAGCCAGGTGCCCCTGGCATTTGAAGTTTTGATTGAAGGGTTCATATTGACTTTTTTTTTTTTTTAAGGATTTTATTTATTTATTTGACAGAGATAGAGACAGCCAGCGAGAGAGGGAACACAAGCAGGGGGAGTGGGAGAGGAAGAAGCAGGCTCCCAGCAGAGGAGCCTGACGTGGGGCTCGATCCCAGAACGCCAGGATCACGCCCTGAGCCGAAGGCAGACGCTTAACAACTGAGCCACCCAGGCGCCCCCATATTGACTTTTAACTAGGGCGCTCTTGGGACAGAAGCTAAGAATATTCTAGTATAATCCCAAAGTAGATTGTCATCATAGATTTCAAATCTTACATATATTTAAACTTAGATAGGTGTGACATTTCAAAAAAAGTAATTAGAAGGGTCACTATATAATTATGCAAGTGCTGTTTCCCTTAAAAAAAATCTTGAAAATCTCCTGAGATTTTTATTAACTATTTTATATTTTACATTCTTCTTTTATGTGAAAAGAATATGTCAACTTTTTCCTATATTATCTCTGTATCTGCTATCCCTCCAAACTGTAAACAAATTTATCACTCCAGGAGAAAACACAGGAAAAAGAATTTCAGTTGATTCTTAGAAAACTTTCTTTTTTTGACAGGGCGTCATCGTTGTATTGGGGAGAATTTTGCCTATGTTCAAATCAAGACAATTTGGTCCACTATGCTTCGTTTATATGAATTTGATCTCAATGATGGATATTTTCCCACTGTGAATTATACAACCATGATTCACACCCCTGAAAACCCAGTTATCCGATACAAACGAAGATCAAAATGAAAAGCTGCAAGGAACTAACAATGTGAAACATCACTGTAAACCGCAAAAGCATCTGAAGAGAATGAAGTTTACAAAACAGCTCCTGGTGTATTCTTTTTTTGAGTGTAATTTTAAAAGACAGCTAGCTTAACTTATGGTTTTTGTATTTTCTTAACTGAATAGTTCCATCATTTCTAATGGCATTTCAGATATTTCCTAATGTTTTATGATGGCTATTAAGGAAATCAAACTCATTAGTATGAAATTATTTAGGGGGGATCTTGGTAATTGACAGATTCTTAACACAGTTTCCAGGTATTAATTTTAACAACAAATATAGCTCTTGGAAAGTAAGTTCAGGGTATTTACATCTTGGACTAGATCTGCAAGTATAAAAAGGCCCAGAGGCCCAGGGAGATACTTGGAAACCTCAGGTTATTTATTTACGGGGTAGTGTTTGTGTGTGTG
This sequence comes from Ursus americanus, assembly GCF_024610735.1. Classification (NCBI taxonomy): domain Eukaryota; kingdom Metazoa; phylum Chordata; class Mammalia; order Carnivora; family Ursidae; genus Ursus; species Ursus americanus. Next base: position 69,654,470 of record NC_142129.1, read on the forward strand.
AGTGAGGATGGGTGGGTAGGGAATAAACTCATATTTAAAGCCTTGGATAAAAAAGAATCCCATCAATTGTTTTGGTAGGATACCTAGCAATGATGGAGCTATGCTGTAGAAAAATGTCCTTTGAAATTTTAACTGAAAGAAGCATTGTCTCCAGGAAACAGAGAGATCCGACAATGACTTAGTAATTACATTTCCTAAAAATTAATAATACTAAAGAATGCACATGTATCTTGATCTAATTACTAAATATTACATATTTATCTACCTGATAAATTTCTCTCTGGTTCCACATGGTGACATAAATGTGAAAGCCCATAATAAAGTCCTTAAGGAATAGTTCTTGTTCTCTTCGGCTCTAGGTGGTTTCCTGCTTCCTCTCTAGAATCTAATTAGGGATGTTTCTGTTAGTTCTGTTTATTAAAACTTAATTTAGGTTAACAAGCTTTTTAAAAAAAAACAAAAAATCAGAGATCAGGAACTCTGGCTTTAAGGTAAAGGTAACATGCAGTGAGGGTCTTTGGGAGTAGAATCAGTGGTCGCATTGTGTGCAGCCTGCGTTCAAGAATCCACTCAAGGGGCGCCTGGGTGGCACAGCGGTTAAAGCGTCTGCCTTTGGCTCAGGGCGTGATCCCGGTGTTCCGGGATCGAGCCCCACATCAGGCTCCTCCGCTATGAGCCTGCTTCTTCCTCTCCCACTCCCCCTGCTTGTGTTCCCTCTCTCGCTGGCTGTCTCTATCTCTGTCAAATAAATAAATAAAATCTTTAAAAAAAAAAAAAAAAAAAAGAATCCACTCAAAGTGTAACTAGGGACCTGACTATATACCTGTTGTGATTTGACCACATAATCTGTTTTTACTGGATGAGGCCAAAATATTTTCCCTTATGCATAAGGGAAAGGTGCTAGAGGACTCATGTTAAACTATTTGTGAAGGCAAAAATCTCTGCTGTTAGAGTTTTTCACATTAAAATTATCTCTGAGAAAAAATATAGTCTGTATTCACTAATTGTAAAGTGGTGTGCTTCAGTGGGTAGAATTCAGGAATCTAGGAACTTGGATGGAAAAAAAAAATTCCATCTTTGTACTAATTTCAAACTGTAATTTAGTACTTCCTTTATTATGAAGCAACAAACTATACTATATTAGCAGTACCCATGATTTTGAGACATCACAATGTGAAACATCACATTGATGTTTCAGATCTCCTGAAATGTCTTTTACTTCCATCACTACTTTAAAATTATGTTAGTTATTAGATCAACTGCTAGATCTTATTTCTAAAAATATACTATTTCCATGTAATTGGTTTCCTTTGCAACCCTAAAGATGTCATGTGTTTAAAAGCACTATTCTGAGAAGAGACCCATAGTTTTCAAAAAGACTGCTACAGAGGTTCATGGCACAAAAAAAAGTTCAAACCCTGAGTAAGGCTAGTCTGTGTTTAGTGAATATTTTGTTTTAGACTTGAATAAATTTTTTTTTACATTAACATATAATGTATTATTTGTCTCAGGGGTACAGCTCTGTGATTCAGTCTTAGACAACACAGTGTTCACCCCAACACATACCCTCCCCAAAGTCCGTCACCCAGCCACCCCATCCCTCCCATGCCCCCTCCACACCAGCAATCCTGTTTGTTTCCGGAGATTAACAGTCTCTTATGTATGGTTTGTCTGGTTTTTCTCTGGTTTTGTCTTGTTTTTTTCCTCTCCTGCCCTATGATCCTCTGCCTTGTTTCTCAAATTCCACATATCTGTGAGATCATATCGAAACTGTCTCTGATTGGCTTATTTTGCTTAGATAATACCCTCTAGTTTCATCCACGTTGTTGCAAATAGCAAGATTACAATTTTTCATGGCTGCATAATATTCTACCACACACACACATATATACACACACACAATATGCATTATTGTGCATGTGTGTGTGTGTATATATATATATACACACACAATATGCATTATTGTGCATGTGTGTGTGTGTATACACACACACACACACACACACACACACACACACACACACACATCTTCTTTATCCATTCATCTGTCGATGGACATCTGGGCTCTTTCCATAGTTTGGCTTTGAATAGATTTAATTTTTAACCACTGACTCATGACTAAGAAGCATTGACAAGTTGGACTGCAGAGGCCTGATGTCATAAGGAAGGCTGACGGTCAGATAATGGGACACCTGTCCATCTGCTACCTTCTCCATTTTCTCTCACAGCAGAAGGGCTTTGAATGGCAAGCTATGCTAACTACAAAAGGTTCTACTCAACTAAAAGCTTTGGAATACATTTGTTATTTCTGGAACTCCTCTTAATTGGAACCCAGCTGCTAATATGGAAAAATTAGGTAATTTGAAATCCCCGCGACTGTAGAACTTGTTACCATAGCCTGTTTGTTGCTATGAAATCATAGAATGTCCAGTGGTAAGACAAAATCCTCAGGATGTAACCATTAAATACTCCTCTTGCTGTTTTAGTGAGCTGCCATATTTCAGGGAGGATTCTGGTTCAGAAATGCTGAGATTTACATCTTTATGACAGCTTCCCAATCTGGAATTTGGATTGGACAGCAAGAATATTGCTTAATTCTGGAGAGTTAAGATGGCGGAGGAGTAGGGGACCCCTTTTTCAGCCGGTCCCCTGCGAGCTGGATAGGTACCAGACCATCTTAAACAACCACGGAAGCAGCCTGAGACGCAGGAAGATACATCTGGATCTCTACAAATGAACATCTCCAGTGCTGAGTATTGACGTACGAAGCGGGGAGCCGTGAAACTGTGCACAGATATCAGAAGATAAACAGAAGGGGGAGGGAGCTGCCGAGTTTGGGCACCGGAAGCAGTAGCCACCTGCACGGGGGAGCGGGCGGACTCACAGACGGCACCCGCGATACAGCGGACTGATACCGGGAGCTCCCGGAGCGCGCACAGGGCGGCTGGCAGCTGGCGGGCCACCTGCACGGGGGAGTGGGCGGACTCGCGGACAGCACCCGCGAAACAGCAGACTGAGACCCTGAACCGGGTGCGCGCGCCACCAGGCTTCTCACAGAACTCCGGAATCCCGGTGTGCTCACCAGAAATAGACTGAGACCCCGAGATCTGGGAGCGCGTGCGGGCGGCTGACGGCGTTAGAAACACAAAGGACAGAGACGCGCTGGCCCTGGAAGTGAGGACAGGGACGCCGGGTGTGCAGCACCAACAGTAATGGAGTTAGAGTGGCCAGAACATCACTGGAGAACGGGCCGCAATCCCTCTGTTCTGAGACAGAGGCTGGGATTCGGCCGCTGCTGCTCTGACTCTCAGAAGAGGCACAGCAGACCGCAGGGAAAGCCGCCAGAGAACAAAAGCCTGGAAATACCGGCTCACAGCGTGCCCATCCCCATCCCCCCTCGCAGGGAACACGGAGACTCTACCCAAACAGGGTTGCCTGAGTATCGGTGCGGCAGGCCCCTCCCCCAGAACACAGAAGGCAGGCTGAAAAATCAAGAAGCCCACAACCCGGGGCGCCTGGGTGGCGCAGTCATTGAGTGCCTGTCTTCGGCTAAGGGCATGATCCCGGCGTTCCGGAAAGGAGTCCCTCATCTGGCTCCTCCACTGGGAGCCTGCTTCTTCCTCTCCCACTCCCCTGCTTCTGTTCCCGTTCTTGCTGTCTCTCTCTCTCAGATAAATAAATAAAATCTTCAAAGAAGAACCCCACATCCCTAAGATCCCTATAAAACAAGGGGCACGGCCTGGGTCCCAGTCAATAATTTGGGCTCTGGACAACCCCACAACCTCTCCTCATCAGAATGACGAGAAGGAGAAGGCCCCCCCCCAGCAAAGAAAAGACAATGAGTCTGTGGCCTCTGCCACAGAAATAATGCATATGGATGTAACCAAATTATCAGAAATGGAATTCAGAGTAACAATGGTCAAGATGATGAGTAGACTTGAAAAAGTATTAATGAAAATGTTACTGAGAATATAGAATCCCTAAGGACAGAAATGAGAGCGAATCTGACAGAAATTAAAAATTCTATGAGCCAAATGCAATCAAAACTAGAGGCTCTGACGGCCAGGGTCACCGAGACAGAGGAACATATTAGTGAATTGCAGGATGGGTTAGTAGAAGAAAAAACGAAAAAAGAAGCTGGACTTAAAAAAAATCCACGCCCACCAATGTAGGTTACGGGAGATTACTGACTCAATGAAACTATCCAATGTCAGAATCATTGGCATCCCAATGATGGGATGGAGAAAAACAGGTGGTCTAGAAGAGATATTTGAACAAATTGTAGCTGAAAACTTCCCTAATCTAGCAAGGGAAACAAACATTCGTGTCCAAGAGGCAGAGAGGACCCCTCCCAAGCTCAACCACGCCAAACCTACACCATGCCACGTCATAGTGCATTTTGCAAATATTAGATCCAAGGACACAGTATTGAAAGCGGCCAGGGCAAAGAAATTTCTCACATACCAAGGCAAAGGTATCAGAATTACGTCAGACCTGTCTACACAGACCTGGAATGAGAGAAAGGGTTGGGGGGGGGGAGCATTTTTAAAGCTCTTTCAGAGAAAAACATGCAGCCAAGGATCCTCTATCCAGCAAGGCTGTCATTCAGAATTGATGGAGAAATAAAGACGTTCCAGAATCACCAGTCATTAACCAATTTCGTAACCACGAAACCAGCCCTACAGGAGATATTAAGGGGGGTTCTATAAAGGTAAAAAGGCCCCAAGAGGGATACAGAACAGAAAGTCACAACCGATACAAACAAAGACTTTACTGGCAATATGGCATCATTAAAATCATATCTCTCAGTATTCAGTCTTAATGTGAATGGCTTAAATGCTCCCATAAAACGCCACAGGGTTGCAGACCGGATAAAAAGAAATGGCCCATCCATTTGCTGTCTACAAGAGACTCATTTTGAATCCAAAGATGCATTCAGACTGAGAGTAAAGGAATGGAGTACCATCTTTCACGCAAATGGACCTCAAAAGAAAGCTGGGGTAGCAATTCTCATATCAGATAGATTGGATTTTAAACTAGAGACTATAGTTAGAGATGCAGAAGAGCACTATATTATTCTTAAAGGAAGTATTCAACAAGTGGATATGACAATTATAAATATATATGCCCCCAACAGGGGAGCAGCAAGATACACAAGCCAACTCTTAACCAGAATAAAGAGACATATAGATAAAAATACATTAATAGTAGGGGACCTCAACACTCCACTATCAGAAATAGACAGAACACCCTGGCAAAAACTAAGCAAAGAATCAAAGGCTTTGAATGCCATACTTGACGAGTTGAACCTCATAGATATATATAGAACACTACACCCCAGAACCAAAGAATACTCATTCTATTCAAATGCCCATGGAACATTCTCAAGAATAGACCATGTTCTGGGACACAAAACAGGTCTCAACCGATACCAAAAGATTGAAATTATCCCCTGCATGTTCTCAGAGCACAACGCTCTGAAATTGGAACTCAACCACAGGGAAAAATTTGGAAGAAACTCAAACACTTGGAGACTAAGAACCATCCTGCTCAGGAATGACTCAATAAACCAGGAAATCAAAAATCAATTTAAACAATTTATGGAGACCAATGAGAATGAAAACACAATGGTCCAAACCCTTTGGGATACTGCAAAGGCAGTCCTAAGGGGGAAATACATAGCCATCCAAGCCTCACTCAAAAGAATAGAAAAATCTAAAATGCAGTTTTTATATTCTCACCTCAAGAAGCTGGAACAGCAACAGAGGGACAGGCCAATCCACTCACGAGGAAGCAGCTGACCAAAATTAGAGCAGAAATCAATCAATCAGAAACCAGAAGTACAGTAGAGCAGATCAACAGGACTAGAAGCTGGTTCTTTGAGAGAATCAATATTATTGACAGACCACTGGCAAGACTTATCCAAAAGAAAAGAGAAAGGACCCAGATTATTAAAATTATGAATGAAAAAGGAGAGGTCACGACCAACACCATTGAAATTGGAAGGACTATTAGAAATTTTTATCAACAGCTATATGCCAATAAACTAAGCAATCTGGAAGAGATGGAATCCTTCCTGGAAACCTATAAACTACCAAGATTGAAACCGGAAGAAATTGATTTCTTAAACAGGCCAATTAATTATGAAGAAATTGAGTCAGTGATAAACCACCTTCCAAGTAACAAAACTCCAGGCCCGGATGGTTTTCCTGGGGAATTCTACCAAACATTCAAAGAAGAAATAATACCTATTCTCCTAAAGCTATTTCAAAAAATAGAAACAGAAGGAAAGCTACCAAACTCATTCTATGAGGCCAATATTACCTTGATCCCCAAACCAGGCAAAGACCCCCTCAAAAAGGAGAATTACAGACTGACTTCCCTAATGAATATGGACGCCAAAATCCTCAACAAGATACTTGTTAATAGAATCCAACAGTACATTAAAAGGATTATCCATCATGATCAAGTGGGATTCATACCTGGGATGCAAGTGTGGTTCAATATTCGCAAATCAATCAGCGTGATACATCATATCAACAAGAAAAGACTCAGGAACCATATGACCCTCTCAATCGATGCTGAAAAAGCATTTGACAAAATACAGCATCCTTTCCTGATTAAAACCCTTCAGAGTGTAGGAATAGAGGGTACATTTCTCAATCTCATAAAAACCATCTATGAAAAGCCTACTGCAAATATTATACTCAATGGGGAAAAGCTGGAAGCCTTTCCCTTAAGATCAGGAACATGACAAGGATGCCCACTCTCGCCACTATTATTCAGCATAGTACTAGAAGTCGTTGCAACAGCAATCAAACAACAAAAAGGGATCAAAGGTATCTAAATCGGCAAAGAAGAAGTCAAAATGTCTCTCTTCGCAGATGACATGATACTCTATATGGAAAACCCAAAAGAAGCCACTCCCAAACTATCAGAAGTTATAGAGCAATTCAGTAATGTGGCAGGATACAAAATCAATGCTCAGAAATTAGCTGCATTTCTATACACGAATAATGAGACTCAAGAAAGAGAAATTATGGAATCCATCCCATTTACAATAGCACCAAAAACCATACATTACCTTGGAATTAACTTAACCAGAGATGTAAAGGACCTATATTCTAGAAACCATAAGTCACTCTTGAAAGACATTGAGGAAGACATAAAAAGATGGAAAGATATTCCATGCTCATGGATCGGAAGAATTAACATAGTTAAAATGTCCATGCTACCCAGAACAATCTACACTTTCAATGCTATCCCGATCAAAATACCGAGGACATTTTTCAAAGAACTGGAACAAATAGTCCTTAAATTTGTATGGAAACAGAAAAGGCCCCGAATCGCCAAGGAACTGCTGAAAAGGAAAAACAAAGCTGGGGGCATCACAATGCCGGATTTCGAGCTGTACTACAAAGCTGTGATCACAAAGACAGCACGGTACTGGCACAAAAACAGACACACAGACCAAGGGAACAGAATAGAGAGCCCAGAAATGGACCCTCGGCTCTTTGGGCAACTAATATTTGACAACGCAGGAAAAAACATCCGTTGGGAAAAAGACAGTCTCTTCAATAAATAGTGCTGGGAAAATTGGACAGCTACATGCAAAAGAATGAAACTTGACCACTCTCTCACACCATACACAAAAATAAACTCCAAATGGATGAAAGACCTTGATGTGAGGCAGGAATCCATCAAAATTCCAGAGGAGAACATAGGCAGCAACCTCTATGACATCGGCCAAAGCAACCTTTTTCATGACACATCCCCAAAGGCAAGAGAAACAAAAGATAAAATGAACTTATGGGACTTCATCAAGTTTAAAAGCTTCTGCACAGCCAAGGAAACAGTCAGAAAAACTAAGAGGCAGCCCACGGAATGGGAGAATATATTTGCAAATAACACTACAGATAAAGGACTGGTATCCAAGATCTACAAAGAACTTCTCAAACTCAATACACAAGAAACAAATAAACAAATCAAAAAATGGGCAGAAGATATGAACAGACACTTTTCCAATGAAGACATACAAATGGCTAACAGACACATGAAAAAATGTTCAAAATCATTAGCCATCAGCGAAATTCAAATCAAAACCACACTGAGATACCACCTTACGCCAGTTAGAATGGCAAAAATAGACAAGGCAAGAAACAACAATTGTTGGAGAGGATGTGGAGAAAGGGGATCCCTCCTACATTGTTCGTGGGAATGCAAGTTGGTACAGCCACTCTGGAAAACAGTGTGGAGGTAGGTCCCTTAAAAAGTTAAAACTTGAGCTACCCTATGACCCAGCCATTGCACTACTGGGTGTTTACCCCAAAGATACAGACGTAGTAAAGAGAAGGGCCATATGCACCCCAACGTTCATAGCAGCAATGTCCACAATAGCTAAATCGTGGAAGGAGCCGAGATGCCCTTCAACAGATGACTGGATTAAGAAGTTGTGGTCCATATATACAATGGAATATTACTCAGCTATCAGAAAGAACGAGTTCTCAACATTTGCTGCAACATGGACGGCACTGGAGGAGATAATGCTGAGTGAAATAAGTCAAGCGGAGAAAGACAACTATCATATGATTTCTCTCATCTATGGAACATAAGAACTAGGATGATCAGTAGGGGAAGAAAGGGATAAAGAAAGGGGGGGTAATCAGAAGGGGGAATGAAACATGAGAGACTATGGACTCTGAGAAACAAACTGAGGGCCTCAGAGGGGAGGGGGGTGGGGAATGGGATAGACCGGTGATGGGTAGTAAGGAGGGCACGTACTGCATGGTGCAGTGTGTGTTATACGCAACTAATGAATCATCGAACTTTACATCGGAAACCGGGGATGTACTGTATGGTGACTAACATAATATAATAAAAAATCATTAAAAAGAAAAAAAGAATACTGCTTAATTCTGCTGCATTTAGCTTTATGGTTAATAAAATTTAAGATTTTTTCAGTTAAATGATTTCTTCATGATGCTAGTAGGCATGGCTTTGTAAAGACACACCTTTGGACACAAGTAACACTAAACACAATAGGGCAATTATAAACTAATCATGAAAATAACAATATAGCTTTTAAAAAATGCTATATGTAGATGTAAAGTTGAAAGTTACATAGAAAACTTCCTCAAGGGAGCGAGAGAAAAATCCCAATAGTATCTAAGATTAGGACAACTTTCTAAATCTCAAAATATACATATTTGAGATAATGAGATAATCTGCACAGCCATTGACTGAATGTTCATGTCCGTCCCCCCCCCCCCATCAAATTCTTATGTTGAAATCCAATCCTCAGTTTGTTGGTATTTGGAAGTGGGGCCTTTGGGAGGTGATAAGGTCATGGGGGCAGATGTCTCATGAATGAATTAATGTCCTTATAAAAGAGACCTCAGAGAGCTCCCTTGTCCATTCTGCCATGTGATGACAGAGCAAGAAGATGATAGTCTGTGAACCAGAAAGCAGGTCCTTAACCAGACACCAAATCTATTGGCACCTTGATTTTCGACGTCCCAGCCTCTAGAACTGTTAGAGGTGTATTTCTGTTGTTTATAAGCCACCTAGTCTATGGTATTTGGTTACAGCAGCCTGAATGGACTAAGACATACACCTTCTTTTGGAAGAAGGTTCCAAAAAAAAGGTTCAAATACAATGTGGTTAAAATGGTGAAGTCATTTTTATTTCAGTACTTGACAAAATACCCCATAAAATTCAAAACTTCTACCATTATACAAAAATAGGTCTCTACAAGTGATAGTATCTGTCTTCATCACCAGTAGCAAATATATTAGGGCAGAAACATGTAATTCAGTAGCCTTGTAAGAAAAGTGCAGGACACCTCAAGCTACACATTCAGCAGTATCATAATGTGCAGAAGTTTAATCTTTTCACCCATCCGATAAATACACAAGGTTTATAATTTAATCATTTAAATTAGCATTCCACAAATATACATGTAATTTAATGATTATTGTGCATGAATACATACACAATGCTAATATGTACAAATTCCAGTCTGTTTTCATGTGCTGGCGAGGGATTTGTATACAATCATAAGCTGTGTTCATATTGGTCCCGCTGAATATCCACAATACAAAAGCACAAAACCTGATTTACAAAAGGGAATCTGTTTAAAATCACTTCGATTCATAATGTTTCAAAGGATTATCTTCTCATGCCAGTATGAAACTGGGTTGAACCTATGAGAGAAAAAGAAGACAAGTAAATGATTTTAAATTAAATTGCTACCTATATCAGACCAATTAGTACAGGCACACCTTGCAGATACTGCAGGTTGGGTGCCAGACCACTGCAATCAAATGAATACTGCAATACAGAGTCAAATAAATTTGTTTTCCCAGGCAAATAAAAATTATCTTTATACTATAGTCTGTTAAGCATGTAATAGCATTATGTCTAAAAATACAGTGTACATACCTTTAACACTTTATTATTAAAAAGTGCTAATCATCATCTGAGCTTATAATCTTTTTGCTGGTGGAGGGTCTTGTCTCCATGTTGAAGGCTGCTGACTGATCACGGTGGTAGCTCCTGAAGGTTGGGGTGGCTGTGGCAATTACTTTAAATAAAACAAAAATGGAAACTGCTGCATCGATTGGCTTTTCCTTTCATGAACAATTTCTCTGTAGCATGTGATACGTTTGCAAGCATTTTACTCCGTGTCGAACTTTTTTTCTTTCTTTAGTGTAGAACTTTCAAAACTGGAATCAATCCTCTTAAACGCTGCTGCCGTATCAACTAAGTTTATTAACATTGTAAATCCTTTGTTATCATTTCAACAATCTTCACAGTATCTTTACTAGGAACAGATTCCATCTCAAGAGACCACTTGTGTCACTCATCCATAAGCAACCCCTCAACCATTAAAAAGTTTCATCATAAGACTGCAGCAATTCAGTCCCATCCTCAGGCTCCACTTCTAGTTCTCCTGCTACTTCCACCACATCTGCAGTTACTTCTTCCACTGAAGTCTTCAACACCTCAAAGTCATGCATGAGGGCTGAAATCAACTTCTTCCAAACTCCTGTTCATGTTAATATTTTGACCTCTTCCCAAGAACCATCAATGTTCTTACTGGCATCTAGAATGGTGAATCCTTTCCAGAAGGTTTCTGGTTTACTTTGCCCAGTTCTGTCAGGGGAATCACTATGATAGGTAGAACCTTACAAAATGTATTTCATAAATACCAAGACTTGGAAATCAAAATTACTCCTTGATCCACGGGCTGCAGAACGGATGTTGTTATGAGCAGGCACGTAAACATTAATCCCGTTGTACATCAGAGCTCTTGGGTGAGCAGGTGTATTGTCAGTGAGCAGTATTTTGAAAGGAATCTTTTTTTCCTGAACAGATCTCGACAATGGGTTTAAAATATTCAGTACACCATGTTGTAAACAGATGTGGTGCTCTGTCCTGACGTAACACACGCAGAGCAGATTTAGCATAATTCTTAAGGGCCCCAGGATTTTTGAAATGGTAAAATGAGAACTGGCTTCACCTTAGTCACCAGCTGTATCAGCCCCTAACAAGAGAGTCAGCCCATCCTCTGAAGCTAGACACCGACTCTTTGTCTGCAGCTATGAAAGCCCTAGATGGCATCTTCTTCCAAAAGAAGGCTATTCTGTCCACGTTAATCATCTGTTATTCAGCGTAGCCACCCCCAGGAATGATCTTAGCTAGATCTTCTGGATAACGTGGAGTTTCTACATCAGCACTCGTTGGTTCACCTTGCACTTTTATGCTGTGGAGACATCTTTCCTTAAAACGCATCAACCAAACTCTGCTAGCTTCAAACTTTCTTCTGCAGCTTCCTCACACTTCTTCCAGCCTTTACAGAATTGAGGAGTTACGGCCTTGCTCTGGATTAGGCTTTGGCATAAGGGAATGCTGTGGCTGCTTTGATCTATCCAAACCACTAAAACTTTCCTCTTTATCAAGCAATAAGGCTGTTTTGCTTTTTTATCATTTGTGTGTTCACTGGTGTAGCACTTTATTTATTTTTAAAGATTTTATTTATTTATTTGACACAGAGAGAGAGAGAGAGCACAAGCAGGGGGAGTAGCACAGGGAGGGGGAGAAGCAAGGAGCCCGATGTGGGACTTGATCCCAGGACCCTGGGATCATGACCTGAGCCGAAGGCAGACGCTTAACCGACTGAGCCACCCAGGCGCGCTGGTGTAGCACTTTTAATTTCCTTCAAGAACTTATCTTTTGGATTTATAGCTTGGCTCTTTGGTGCAAGAGGCCTACCTTTTGACCTATCTTGGCTTTTGACTTGCGTTTTTACTAAGCTTAATCATTTCTAGCTCTTGATTTTAAGTGAGATGTGACTCCTCCTTTCAGTTGAATACTTAGAGGGCACTGTAGGGTTACTGACTGGCTTAATTTCAATGTTGCTGTGTCTCAGAGAATAGGGAGGCTCCAGGAAAGGAAGGGAGACAGAGGAGTGGCTGGTTGGTGGAGCAGTCAGAACACATACATTAATCAAGTCTGCCGTCTTACATGAGCACTGTTCATGGTGCTTCCAAAACAATTAAAATAGTGAACATCAAAAATCAGTGATCACAGGTCTAATTAGAAAGTCTGAAACACTGTGAGAGTTACCAAATGTGACAGAGACATGAAAGTGAGCAAATGTTGGAAAAATTGCACCAAGAGACTTGCTCAAACACAGGGCTGCTGCAAACCTTCAATTTGTAAAAAATGCTTATCTGCAAATTGCAATAAAGTGAAGCGCAATAAAACGAGGTATGCCTGTAGTGATTTCAAACTGCTACCTATACCAGCCTAACTAATTCATGAAGGGCAGATGATTGCTATTACCTTCCATTAAAAAATGTTTTTTTTTAATGAGCATGGGTGGCTCAGTCAGTTAGGTATCCAACTCTTGATCTCAGCTGGGGTCTCGATCTCAGGGTTGTGAGTTCGAGCCCTGCATTGGGCTCTGTGCTGAGCTGCAGAGTCTATTTTAAAAAAAATATGCAATACAAAAGATGCTTTTTATTTTTCTAAAAAAAGTCTTATTCATACTTGAACTGATTTTTATGTTTTAGATTTATTTATTTGAAAGAGAGAGAGCACACACGCATGAGTTGAGAGAGGGGCAGAGGGAGTCAATCTTTAAGCAGACGCCCTGCTGAGTGCAGCGCCCAGTGATAGATCTTACGACCCATGAGATCATGACCTGAGCTGAAACCAAGAGCTGGATGCTCAACTGACCGAACCATCCTGGTACCCCTGAACTATTTTTTAAAAGAGATGTTGAATATATATTTAAAAGTCACTGTGGCTCAATCTGTAGCAAGGTCAGACTAATGTTAAGATTCTCTTCAAATTGCCCAGCAGGTTGAATGTTTTGTACCCTATACCTCCTGCCTCTTGAAAAATCTTTTGGTCTTTATAATCTTTATAATCTGAGTCTTCACTGAGCTCTACTTCTGAAACTAAAAATACATTATATGTTAATTAATTGAATTTAAATTAAAATAAAATAAAATCTGAGTCTTGTGAAAATAGATATTCGAAATGAAATAAAAACCAAACCATACCAAAGTCCAGCTATGATAATTACAGCTTCCTATGACTACAAGTTGCTTGGTTTAGGTGATTTCTTATATGAGGAGACAAACTACTAAA